>NW_027175577.1:0-112830 GCF_028021215.1 Eschrichtius robustus
TGGGAAGGGAACGAGTGTTCTCTACATCAACAGGGTGCTTTTATAGCCTGGGTGGGAGCTTCTCCTGAGAAGCTCTAGAGCTAAAAGGAAACATGACGTGAGTCCTTTCCGCAAGGTAAAGCCTTGAATAGCCCTGCCGAAGCTAAGTTTGGAGCAGTTTCCTTGAGGCATTAGTTTCAGGTCAGTTTTCTTTTAAGGTTAGTAAGCTTTTCAAGACAGCGAGGACCTCACGTGGGCACCCTATTCCCTGCAAGAACACCGAGTACCGACAGGCTCCACTGGGCTGCTAAGAAACATCCAGGACCGGAAACCTTTCCCAGTCACTCTGTGTATTTTGAGTGTAGGGCAACACACTGCACTCTTCCTTGGGAGAGCTAGATTTCCTCAGCCCTCTTATGGCTCCAGGAAATGTGTTCTCTCATATCCTACACGTCATGCAAATCTGCCTCATTGCCCTAGGCTGAAGGGCACTGAGAAACCAAAACTGCTTCGCATTCCTTGCATTAAGTCATAGCTTAGGACCCCATCCTTACAGGAGAAAGTCAGCCTGCGTTCCTGCTGTAACCAAAGCACAGTTCTTCCTCTTACTCGGCAGGGTTTTAGAAGAAGCGAAGTGCGATAGCATACCTATAGCGCTCCTTGGGGGAGGCGGTTGGCTACACGCAGAACTCCGTTGCAAATAAACTTTATTCAAGGAAGGGACCAGTGGGTAGCTTGAGGGTACATTTACTTGGTAGAAATCACAAGGAGGTAGGCTGCATGTTCGCTGGAAACGGGGACCTGATGGCACAAGCCTTGCTTTCCCATTTTGAATTCTCCATTCATGCTGCCTTGAAGCTACCTAAATAACAGTTTTAGGACGGGTCTCTAGTCACTGTAGGCAGGGGTCTGGGAAGGGAACGAGTGTTCTCTACATCAACAGGGTGCTTTAATAGCCTGGGTGGGCGCCTCTCCTGAGAAGCTCTAGAGCTAAAAGGAAACATGACGTGAGTACTTTCCGCAAGGTAAAGCCTTGAATAGCCCTGCCGAAGCTAAGTTTGGAGCAGTTTCCTTGAGGCATTAGTTTCAGGTCAGTTTGCTTTTAAGGTTAGTAAGCTTTTCAAGACAGCGAGGACCTCGCGTGGGCACCCTATTCCCTGCAAGAACACCGAGTACCGGCAGGCTCCACTGGGCTGCTAAGAAACATCCAGGCCCGGAAACCTTTCCCAGTCACTCTGTGTATTTTGAGTGTAGGGCAACACACTGCACTCTTCCTTGGGAGAGCTAGATTTCCTCAGCCCTCTTATGGCTCCAGGGAATGTGTTCTCTCTTGTCCTCCACGTCATGCAAACCTGCCTCATTGCCTTGGGCTGAAGGGCACTGAGACACCAAAGCTGCTTCGCATTCCTTCCACAAAGTCATAGCTTAAGGCCCCATCCTTACAGGAGAAAGTCGGCTTGCCTTCCTGCTGTAAACAAAGCACAGTTCTTCCTCTTACACTACATGGTTTTAGAAGAAGCCCAGCGCGATAGCATACCTAGAGCGCTCCTTGGGGGAGGCGGTTGGCTACACGCAGAACTCCGTGCCAAATAAACTTTATTTAAGGAAGGGACCAGTTTGTAGCCAGAGTGTATATTTACTTGGTAGAAATCACAAGGAGGTAGGCTGCGTGTTCGCTGGAAACGGGGACCTGATGGCACAGGCCTTGCTTTCCCATTTTGAATGCTCCATTCATGCTGCCTTGAAGCTACCTAAATAACAGTTTTAGGACGGGTCTCTAGTCACTGTAGGCAGGGGTCTGGGAAGGGAACGAGTGTTCTCTACATCAACAGGGTGCTTTTATAGCCTGGGTGGGAGCTTCTCCTGAGAAGCTCTAGAGCTAAAAGGAAACATGACGTGAGTCCTTTCCTCAAGGTAAAGCCTTGAATAGCCCTGCCGAAGCTAAGTTTGGAGCAGTTTCCTTGAGGCATTAGTTTCAGGTCAGTTTTCTTTTAAGGTTAGTAAGCTTTTCAAGACAGCGAGGACCTCACGTGGGCACCCTATTCCCTGCAAGAACACCGAGTACCGGCAGGCTCCACTGGGCTGCTAAGAAACATCCAGGACCGGAAACCTTTCCCAGTCACTCTGTGTATTTTGAGTGTAGGGCAACACACTGCACTCTTCCTTGGGAGAGCTAGATTTCCTCAGCCCTCTTATGGCTCCAGGAAATGTGTTCTCTCATATCCTACACGTCATGCAAATCTGCCTCATTGCCCTAGGCTGAAGGGCACTGAGAAACCAAAACTGCTTCGCATTCCTTGCATTAAGTCATAGCTTAGGACCCCATCCTTACAGGAGAAAGTCAGCCTGCGTTCCTGCTGTAACCAAAGCACAGTTCTTCCTCTTACTCGGCAGGGTTTTAGAAGAAGCTAAGCGCGATAGCATACCTATAGCGCTCCTTGGGGGAGGCGGTTGGCTACAAGCAGAACTCCGATGCAAATAAACTTTATTCAAGGAAGGGACCAGTGGGTAGCTTGAGGGTACATTTACTTGGTAGAAATCACAAGGAGGTAGGCTGCATGTTCGCTGGAAACGGGGACCTGATGGCACAAGCCTTGCTTTCCCATTTTGAATGCTCCATTCATGCTGCCTTGAAGCTACCTAAATAACAGTTTTAGGACGGGTCTCTAGTCACTGTAGGCAGGGCTCTGGGAAGGGAACGAGTGTTCTCTACATCAACTGGTTGCTTTCGTAGCCTCAGTGGGAGCCTCTCCTGAGACGCTGTAGAGCTAAAAGGAAACTTGAGGAGTCCTTTCCTCAAGGTAAAGCCTTGAATAGCCCTGCCAGAGCTAAGCTTGGAGCAGTTTCATTGAGGCATTAGTTTCAGATCTGTTTTCTTTTAAGGTTAGTAAGCTTTTCAAGACACCGAGGACCTCGCCTGGGCACCCTATTCCCTGCAAGAACACCGAGTACAGACAGGCTCCACTGGGCTGCTAAGAAACATCCAGGCCCGGAAACCTTTCCCACTCACTCTGTGTATTTTGAGTGTAGGGCAACACACTGCACTCTTCCTTGGGAGAGCTAGATTTCCTCAGCCCTCTTATGGCTCCAGGAAATGTGTTCTCTCATGTCCTCCACGTCATGCAAATCTGCCTCATTGCCCTAGGCTGAAGGGCACTGAGAAACCAAAACTGCTTCGCATTCCTTCCACAAAGTCATAGCTTAAGGCCCCATCCTTACAGGAGAAAGTCGGCTTGCGTTTCTGTTGTAACCAAAGCGCAATTCTTCCTCTTACACGGCAGGGTTTTAGAAGAAGCTAAGCGCGATAGCATACCTAGAGCGCTCCTTGGGGGAGGCGGTTGGCTACACACAGAACTCCGTGCCAAATAAACTTTATTCAAGGAAGGGACCAGTGGGTAGCTTGAGGGTACATTTACTTGGTAGAAATCACAAGGAGGTAGGCTGCGTGTTCGCTGGAAACGGGGACCTGATGGCACAAGCCTTACTTTCCCATTTTGAATGCTCCATTCATGCTGCCTTGAAGCTACCTAAATAACAATTTTAGGACGGGTCTCTAGTCACTGTAGGCAGGGGTCTGGGAAGTGAACGAGTGTTCTCTACATCAACAGGGTGCTTTTATAGCCTGGGCGGGAGCTTCTCCTGAGAAGCTCTAGAGCTAAAAGGAAACATGACGTGAGTCCTTTCCTCAAGGTAAAGCCTTGAATAGCCCTACCGAAGCTAAGTTTGGAGCAGTTTCCTTGAGGCATTAGTTTCAGGTCTGTTTTCTTTTAAGGTTAGTAAGCTTTTCAAGACAGCGAGGACCTCGCGTGGGCACCCTATTCCCTGCAAGAACACCGAGTACCGGCAGGCTCCACTGGGCTGCTAAGAAACATCCAGACCCGGAAACCTTTCCCAGTCACTCTGTGTATTTTGAGTGTAGGGCAACACACTGCACTCTTCCTTGGGAGAGCTAGATTTCCTCAGCCCTCTTATGGCTCCAGGAAATGTGTTCTCTCTTGTCCTCCACGGCATGCAAACCTGCCTCATTGCCCTGGGCTGAAGGGCACTGAAAACCAAAGCTGCTTCGCATTCCTTCCACAAAGTCATAGCTTAAGGCCCCATCCTTACAGGAGAAAGTCGGCTTGCCTTCCTGCGGTAAACAAAGCACAGTTCTTCCTCTTACACTACATGGTTTTAGAAGAAGCCCAGCGCGATAGCATACCTAGAGCGCTCCTTGGGGGAGGCGGTTGGCTACACGCAGAACTCCGTGCCAAATAAACTTTATTTAAGGAAGGGACCAGTTTGTAGCCAGAGTGTATATTTACTTGGTAGAAATCACAAGGAGGTAGGCTGCGTGTTCGCTGGAAACGGGGACCTGATGGCACAGGCCTTGCTTTCCCATTTTGAATGCTCCATTCATGCTGCCTTGAAGCTACCTAAATAACAGTTTTAGGACGGGTCTCTAGTCACTGTAGGCAGGGGTCTGGGAAGGGAACGAGTGTTCTCTACATCAACAGGGTGCTTTTATAGCCTGGGTGGGAGCTTCTCCTGAGAAGCTCTAGAGCTAAAAGGAAACATGACGTGAGTCCTTTCCGCAAGGTAAAGCCTTGAATAGCCCTGCCGAAGCTAAGTTTGGAGCAGTTTCCTTGAGGCATTAGTTTCAGGTCAGTTTTCTTTTAAGGTTAGTAAGCTTTTCAAGACAGCGAGGACCTCACGTGGGCACCCTATTCCCTGCAAGAACACCGAGTACCGACAGGCTCCACTGGGCTGCTAAGAAACATCCAGGACCGGAAACCTTTCCCAGTCACTCTGTGTATTTTGAGTGTAGGGCAACACACTGCACTCTTCCTTGGGAGAGCTAGATTTCCTCAGCCCTCTTATGGCTCCAGGAAATGTGTTCTCTCATATCCTACACGTCATGCAAATCTGCCTCATTGCCCTAGGCTGAAGGGCACTGAGAAACCAAAACTGCTTCGCATTCCTTGCATTAAGTCATAGCTTAGGACCCCATCCTTACAGGAGAAAGTCAGCCTGCGTTCCTGCTGTAACCAAAGCACAGTTCTTCCTCTTACTCGGCAGGGTTTTAGAAGAAGCGAAGCGCGATAGCATACCTATAGCACTCCTTGGGGGAGGCGGTTGGCTACACGCAGAACTCCGTTGCAAATAAACTTTATTCAAGGAAGGGACCAGTGGGTAGCTTGAGGGTACATTTACTTGGTAGAAATCACAAGGAGGTAGGCTGCATGTTCGCTGGAAACGGGGACCTGATGGCACAAGCCTTGCTTTCCCATTTTGAATGCTCCATTCATGCTGCCTTGAAGCTACCTAAATAACAGTTTTAGGACGGGTCTCTAGTCACTGTAGGCAGGGCTCTGGGAAGGGAACGAGTGTTCTCTACATCAACAGGTTGCTTTCGTAGCCTGAGTGGGAGCCTCTCCTGAGACGCTGTAGAGCTAAAAGGAAACTTGACGAGTCCTTTCCTCAAGGTAAAGCCTTGAATAGCCCTGCCAGAGCTAAGCTTGGAGCAGTTTCATTGAGGCATTAGTTTCAGATCTGTTTTCTTTTAAGGTTAGTAAGCTTTTCAAGACACCGAGGACCTCGCCTGGGCACCCTAATTCCTGCAAGAACACCGAGTACAGACAGGCTCCACTGGGCTGCTAAGAAACATCCAGGCCCGGAAACCTTTCCCACTCACTCTGTGTATTTTGAGTGTAGGGCAACACACTGCACTCTTCCTTGGGAGAGCTAGATTTCCTCAGCCCTCTTATGGCTCCAGGAAATGTGTTCTCTCATGTCCTCCACGTCATGCAAATCTGCCTCATTGCCCTAGGCTGAAGGGCACTGAGAAACCAAAACTGCTTCGCATTCCTTCCACAAAGTCATAGCTTAAGGCCCCATCCTTACAGGAGAAAGTCGGCTTGCGTTTCTGTTGTAACCAAAGCGCAATTCTTCCTCATACACGGCAGGGTTTTAGAAGAAGCTAAGCGCGATAGCATACCTAGAGCGCTCCTTGGGGGAGGCGGTTGGCTACACGCAGAACTCCGTGCCAAATAAACTTTATTCAAGGAAGGGACCAGTGGGTAGCTTGAGGGTACATTTACTTGGTAGAAATCACAAGGAGGTAGGCTGCGTGTTCGCTGGAAACGGGGACCTGATGGCACAAGCCTTACTTTCCCATTTTGAATGCTCCATTCATGCTGCCTTGAAGCTACCTAAATAACAATTTTAGGACGGGTCTCTAGTCACTGTAGGCAGGGGTCTGGGAAGGGAACGAGTGTTCTCTATATCAACAGGGTGCTTTTATAGCCTGGGTGGGAGCTTCTCCTGAGAAGCTCTAGAGCTAAAAGGAAACATGACGTGAGTCCTTTCCTCAAGGTAAAGCCTTGAATAGCCCTACGGAAGCTAAGTTTGGAGCAGTTTCCTTGAGGCATTAGTTTCAGGTCTGTTTTCTTTTAAGGTTAGTAAGCTTTTCAAGACAGCGAGGACATCGCCTGGGCACCCTATTCCCTGCAAAAACACCGAGTACAGGCAGGCTCCACTGGGCTGCTAAGAAACATCCAGGCCCGGAAACCTTTCCCAGTCACTCTGTGTATTTTGAGTGTAGGGCAACACACTGCACTCTTCCTTGGGAGAGCTAGATTTCCTCAGCCCTCTTATGGCTCCAGGAAATGTGTTCTCTCTTGTCCTCCACGGCATGCAAACCTGCCTCATTGCCCTGGGCTGAAGGGCACTGAAAACCAAAGCTGCTTCGCATTCCTTCCACAAAGTCATAGCTTAAGGCCCCATCCTTACAGGAGAAAGTCGGCTTGCCTTCCTGCTGTAAACAAAGCACAGTTCTTCCTCTTACACTACATGGTTTTAGAAGAAGCCCAGCGCGATAGCATACCTAGAGCGCTCCTTGGGGGAGGCGGTTGGCTACACGCAGAACTCCGTGCCAAATAAACTTTATTTAAGGAAGGGACCAGTTTGTAGCCAGAGTGTATATTTACTTGGTAGAAATCACAAGGAGGTAGGCTGCGTGTTCGCTGGAAACGGGGACCTGATGGCACAGGCCTTGCTTTCCCATTTTGAATGCTCCATTCATGCTGCCTTGAAGCTACCTAAATAACAGTTTTAGGACGGGTCTCTAGTCACTGTAGGCAGGGGTCTGGGAAGGGAACGAGTGTTCTCTACATCAACAGGGTGCTTTTATAGCCTGGGTGGGAGCTTCTCCTGAGAAGCTCTAGAGCTAAAAGGAAACATGACGTGAGTCCTTTCCGCAAGGTAAAGCCTTGAATAGCCCTGCCGAAGCTAAGTTTGGAGCAGTTTCCTTGAGGCATTAGTTTCAGGTCAGTTTTCTTTTAAGGTTAGTAAGCTTTTCAAGACAGCGAGGACCTCACGTGGGCACCCTATTCCCTGCAAGAACACCGAGTACCGACAGGCTCCACTGGGCTGCTAAGAAACATCCAGGACCGGAAACTTTTCCCAGTCACTCTGTGTATTTTGAGTGTAGGGCAACACACTGCACTCTTCCTTGGGAGAGCTAGATTTCCTCAGCCCTCTTATGGCTCCAGGAAATGTGTTCTCTCATATCCTACACGTCATGCAAATCTGCCTCATTGCCCTAGGCTGAAGGGCACTGAGAAACCAAAACTGCTTCGCATTCCTTGCATTAAGTCATAGCTTAGGACCCCATCCTTACAGGAGAAAGTCAGCCTGCGTTCCTGCTGTAACCAAAGCACAGTTCTTCCTCTTACTCGGCAGGGTTTTAGAAGAAGCGAAGTGCGATAGCATACCTATAGCGCTCCTTGGGGGAGGCGGTTGGCTACACGCAGAACTCCGTTGCAAATAAACTTTATTCAAGGAAGGGACCAGTGGGTAGCTTGAGGGTACATTTACTTGGTAGAAATCACAAGGAGGTAGGCTGCATGTTCGCTGGAAACGGGGACCTGATGGCACAAGCCTTGCTTTCCCATTTTGAATGCTCCATTCATGCTGCCTTGAAGCTACCTAAATAACAGTTTTAGGACGGGTCTCTAGTCACTGTAGGCAGGGCTCTGGGAAGGGAACGAGTGTTCTCTACATCAACAGGTTGCTTTTGTAGCCTGAGTGGGAGCCTCTCCTGAGACGCTGTAGAGCTAAAAGGAAACTTGACGAGTCCTTTCCTCAAGGTAAAGCCTTGAATAGCCCTGCCAGAGCTAAGCTTGGAGCAGTTTCATTGAGGCATTAGTTTCAGATCTGTTTTCTTTTAAGGTTAGTAAGCTTTTCAAGACACCGAGGACCTCGCCTGGGCACCCTATTCCCTGCAAGAACACCGAGTACAGACAGGCTCCACTGGGCTGCTAAGAAACATCCAGGCCCGGAAACCTTTCCCACTCACTCTGTGTATTTTGAGTGTAGGGCAACACACTGCACTCTTCCTTGGGAGAGCTAGATTTCCTCAGCCCTCTTATGGCTCCAGGAAATGTGTTCTCTCATGTCCTCCACGTCATGCAAATCTGCCTCATTGCCCTAGGCTGAAGGGCACTGAGAAACCAAAACTGCTTCGCATTCCTTCCACAAAGTCATAGCTTAAGGCCCCATCCTTACAGGAGAAAGTCGGCTTGCGTTTCTGTTGTAACCAAAGCGCAATTCTTCCTCTTACACGGCAGGGTTTTAGAAGAAGCTAAGCGCGATAGCATACCTAGAGCGCTCCTTGGGGGAGGCGGTTGGCTACACGCAGAACTCCGTGCCAAATAAACTTTATTCAAGGAAGGGACCAGTGGGTAGCTTGAGGGTCCATTTACTTGGTAGAAATCACAAGGAGGTAGGCTGCCTGTTCGCTGGAAACGGGGACCTGATGGCACAGGTCTTGCTTTCCCATTTTGAATGCTCCATTCATGCTGCCTTGAAGCTACCTAAATAACAGTTTTAGGACGGGTCTCTAGTCACTGTAGGCAGGGGTCTGGGAAGGGAACGAGTGTTCTCTACATCAACAGGGTGCTTTTATAGCCTGGGTGGGAGCTTCTCCTGAGAAGCTCTAGAGCTAAAAGGAAACATGACGTGAGTCCTTTCCGCAAGGTAAAGCCTTGAATAGCCCTGCCGAAGCTAAGTTTGGAGCAGTTTCCTTGAGGCATTAGTTTCAGGTCAGTTTGCTTTTAAGGTTAGTAAGCTTTTCAAGACAGCGAGGACCTCGCGTGGGCACCCTATTCCCTGCAAGAACACCGAGTACCGGCAGGCTCCACTGGGCTGCTAAGAAACATCCAGGCCCGGAAACCTTTCCCAGTCACTCTGTGTATTTTGAGTGTAGGGCAACACACTGCACTCTTCCTTGGGAGAGCTAGATTTCTTCAGCCCTCTTATGGCTCCAGGGAATGTGTTCTCTCTTGTCCTCCACGTCATGCAAACCTGCCTCATTGCCTTGGGCTGAAGGGCACTGAGACACCAAAGCTGCTTCGCATTCCTTCCACAAAGTCATAGCTTAAGGCCCCATCCTTACAGGAGAAAGTCGGCTTGCCTTCCTGCTGTAAACAAAGCACAGTTCTTCCTCTTACACTACATGGTTTTAGAAGAAGCCCAGCGCGATAGCATACCTAGAGCGCTCCTTGGGGGAGGCGGTTGGCTACACGCAGAACTCCGTGCCAAATAAACTTTATTTAAGGAAGGGACCAGTTTGTAGCCAGAGTGTATATTTACTTGGTAGAAATCACAAGGAGGTAGGCTGCGTGTTCGCTGGAAACGGGGACCTGATGGCACAGGCCTTGCTTTCCCATTTTGAATGCTCCATTCATGCTGCCTTGAAGCTACCTAAATAACAGTTTTAGGACGGGTCTCTAGTCACTGTAGGCAGGGGTCTGGGAAGGGAACGAGTGTTCTCTACATCAACAGGGTGCTTTTATAGCCTGGGTGGGAGCTTCTCCTGAGAAGCTCTAGAGCTAAAAGGAAACATGACGTGAGTCCTTTCCTCAAGGTAAAGCCTTGAATAGCCCTGCCGAAGCTAAGTTTGGAGCAGTTTCCTTGAGGCATTAGTTTCAGGTCAGTTTTCTTTTAAGGTTAGTAAGCTTTTCAAGACAGCGAGGACCTCACGTGGGCACCCTATTCCCTGCAAGAACACCGAGTACCGGCAGGCTCCACTGGGCTGCTAAGAAACATCCAGGACCGGAAACCTTTCCCAGTCACTCTGTGTATTTTGAGTGTAGGGCAACACACTGCACTCTTCCTTGGGAGAGCTAGATTTCCTCAGCCCTCTTATGGCTCCAGGAAATGTGTTCTCTCATATCCTACACGTCATGCAAATCTGCCTCATTGCCCTAGGCTGAAGGGCACTGAGAAACCAAAACTGCTTCGCATTCCTTGCATTAAGTCATAGCTTAGGACCCCATCCTTACAGGAGAAAGTCAGCCTGCGTTCCTGCTGTAACCAAAGCACAGTTCTTCCTCTTACTCGGCAGGGTTTTAGAAGAAGCGAAGTGCGATAGCATACCTATAGCGCTCCTTGGGGGAGGCGGTTGGCTACACGCAGAACTCCGTTGCAAATAAACTTTATTCAAGGAAGGGACCAGTGGGTAGCTTGAGGGTACATTTACTTGGTAGAAATCACAAGGAGGTAGGCTGCATGTTCGCTGGAAACGGGGACCTGATGGCACAAGCCTTGCTTTCCCATTTTGAATTCTCCATTCATGCTGCCTTGAAGCTACCTAAATAACAGTTTTAGGACGGGTCTCTAGTCACTGTAGGCAGGGGTCTGGGAAGGGAACGAGTGTTCTCTACATCAACAGGGTGCTTTAATAGCCTGGGTGGGCGCCTCTCCTGAGAAGCTCTAGAGCTAAAAGGAAACATGACGTGAGTACTTTCCGCAAGGTAAAGCCTTGAATAGCCCTGCCGAAGCTAAGTTTGGAGCAGTTTCCTTGAGGCATTAGTTTCAGGTCAGTTTGCTTTTAAGGTTAGTAAGCTTTTCAAGACAGCGAGGACCTCGCGTGGGCACCCTATTCCCTGCAAGAACACCGAGTACCGGCAGGCTCCACTGGGCTGCTAAGAAACATCCAGGCCCGGAAACCTTTCCCAGTCACTCTGTGTATTTTGAGTGTAGGGCAACACACTGCACTCTTCCTTGGGAGAGCTAGATTTCCTCAGCCCTCTTATGGCTCCAGGGAATGTGTTCTCTCTTGTCCTCCACGTCATGCAAACCTGCCTCATTGCCTTGGGCTGAAGGGCACTGAGACACCAAAGCTGCTTCGCATTCCTTCCACAAAGTCATAGCTTAAGGCCCCATCCTTACAGGAGAAAGTCGGCTTGCCTTCCTGCTGTAAACAAAGCACAGTTCTTCCTCTTACACTACATGGTTTTAGAAGAAGCCCAGCGCGATAGCATACCTAGAGCGCTCCTTGGGGGAGGCGGTTGGCTACACGCAGAACTCCGTGCCAAATAAACTTTATTTAAGGAAGGGACCAGTTTGTAGCCAGAGTGTATATTTACTTGGTAGAAATCACAAGGAGGTAGGCTGCGTGTTCGCTGGAAACGGGGACCTGATGGCACAGGCCTTGCTTTCCCATTTTGAATGCTCCATTCATGCTGCCTTGAAGCTACCTAAATAACAGTTTTAGGACGGGTCTCTAGTCACTGTAGGCAGGGGTCTGGGAAGGGAACGAGTGTTCTCTACATCAACAGGGTGCTTTTATAGCCTGGGTGGGAGCTTCTCCTGAGAAGCTCTAGAGCTAAAAGGAAACATGACGTGAGTCCTTTCCTCAAGGTAAAGCCTTGAATAGCCCTGCCGAAGCTAAGTTTGGAGCAGTTTCCTTGAGGCATTAGTTTCAGGTCAGTTTTCTTTTAAGGTTAGTAAGCTTTTCAAGACAGCGAGGACCTCACGTGGGCACCCTATTCCCTGCAAGAACACCGAGTACCGGCAGGCTCCACTGGGCTGCTAAGAAACATCCAGGACCGGAAACCTTTCCCAGTCACTCTGTGTATTTTGAGTGTAGGGCAACACACTGCACTCTTCCTTGGGAGAGCTAGATTTCCTCAGCCCTCTTATGGCTCCAGGAAATGTGTTCTCTCATATCCTACACGTCATGCAAATCTGCCTCATTGCCCTAGGCTGAAGGGCACTGAGAAACCAAAACTGCTTCGCATTCCTTGCATTAAGTCATAGCTTAGGACCCCATCCTTACAGGAGAAAGTCAGCCTGCGTTCCTGCTGTAACCAAAGCACAGTTCTTCCTCTTACTCGGCAGGGTTTTAGAAGAAGCTAAGCGCGATAGCATACCTATAGCGCTCCTTGGGGGAGGCGGTTGGCTACAAGCAGAACTCCGATGCAAATAAACTTTATTCAAGGAAGGGACCAGTGGGTAGCTTGAGGGTACATTTACTTGGTAGAAATCACAAGGAGGTAGGCTGCATGTTCGCTGGAAACGGGGACCTGATGGCACAAGCCTTGCTTTCCCATTTTGAATGCTCCATTCATGCTGCCTTGAAGCTACCTAAATAACAGTTTTAGGACGGGTCTCTAGTCACTGTAGGCAGGGCTCTGGGAAGGGAACGAGTGTTCTCTACATCAACTGGTTGCTTTCGTAGCCTCAGTGGGAGCCTCTCCTGAGACGCTGTAGAGCTAAAAGGAAACTTGACGAGTCCTTTCCTCAAGGTAAAGCCTTGAATAGCCCTGCCAGAGCTAAGCTTGGAGCAGTTTCATTGAGGCATTAGTTTCAGATCTGTTTTCTTTTAAGGTTAGTAAGCTTTTCAAGACACCGAGGACCTCGCCTGGGCACCCTATTCCCTGCAAGAACACCGAGTACAGACAGGCTCCACTGGGCTGCTAAGAAACATCCAGGCCCGGAAACCTTTCCCACTCACTCTGTGTATTTTGAGTGTAGGGCAACACACTGCACTCTTCCTTGGGAGAGCTAGATTTCCTCAGCCCTCTTATGGCTCCAGGAAATGTGTTCTCTCATGTCCTCCACGTCATGCAAATCTGCCTCATTGCCCTAGGCTGAAGGGCACTGAGAAACCAAAACTGCTTCGCATTCCTTCCACAAAGTCATAGCTTAAGGCCCCATCCTTACAGGAGAAAGTCGGCTTGCGTTTCTGTTGTAACCAAAGCGCAATTCTTCCTCTTACACGGCAGGGTTTTAGAAGAAGCTAAGCGCGATAGCATACCTAGAGCGCTCCTTGGGGGAGGCGGTTGGCTACACGCAGAACTCCGTGCCAAATAAACTTTATTCAAGGAAGGGACCAGTGGGTAGCTTGAGGGTACATTTACTTGGTAGAAATCACAAGGAGGTAGGCTGCGTGTTCGCTGGAAACGGGGACCTGATGGCACAAGCCTTACTTTCCCATTTTGAATGCTCCATTCATGCTGCCTTGAAGCTACCTAAATAACAATTTTAGGACGGGTCTCTAGTCACTGTAGGCAGGGGTCTGGGAAGTGAACGAGTGTTCTCTACATCAACAGGGTGCTTTTATAGCCTGGGCGGGAGCTTCTCCTGAGAAGCTCTAGAGCTAAAAGGAAACATGACGTGAGTCCTTTCCTCAAGGTAAAGCCTTGAATAGCCCTACCGAAGCTAAGTTTGGAGCAGTTTCCTTGAGGCATTAGTTTCAGGTCTGTTTTCTTTTAAGGTTAGTAAGCTTTTCAAGACAGCGAGGACCTCGCGTGGGCACCCTATTCCCTGCAAGAACACCGAGTACCGGCAGGCTCCACTGGGCTGCTAAGAAACATCCAGACCCGGAAACCTTTCCCAGTCACTCTGTGTATTTTGAGTGTAGGGCAACACACTGCACTCTTCCTTGGGAGAGCTAGATTTCCTCAGCCCTCTTATGGCTCCAGGAAATGTGTTCTCTCTTGTCCTCCACGGCATGCAAACCTGCCTCATTGCCCTGGGCTGAAGGGCACTGAAAACCAAAGCTGCTTCGCATTCCTTCCACAAAGTCATAGCTTAAGGCCCCATCCTTACAGGAGAAAGTCGGCTTGCCTTCCTGCGGTAAACAAAGCACAGTTCTTCCTCTTACACTACATGGTTTTAGAAGAAGCCCAGCGCGATAGCATACCTAGAGCGCTCCTTGGGGGAGGCGGTTGGCTACACGCAGAACTCCGTGCCAAATAAACTTTATTTAAGGAAGGGACCAGTTTGTAGCCAGAGTGTATATTTACTTGGTAGAAATCACAAGGAGGTAGGCTGCGTGTTCGCTGGAAACGGGGACCTGATGGCACAGGCCTTGCTTTCCCATTTTGAATGCTCCATTCATGCTGCCTTGAAGCTACCTAAATAACAGTTTTAGGACGGGTCTCTAGTCACTGTAGGCAGGGGTCTGGGAAGGGAACGAGTGTTCTCTACATCAACAGGGTGCTTTTATAGCCTGGGTGGGAGCTTCTCCTGAGAAGCTCTAGAGCTAAAAGGAAACATGACGTGAGTCCTTTCCGCAAGGTAAAGCCTTGAATAGCCCTGCCGAAGCTAAGTTTGGAGCAGTTTCCTTGAGGCATTAGTTTCAGGTCAGTTTTCTTTTAAGGTTAGTAAGCTTTTCAAGACAGCGAGGACCTCACGTGGGCACCCTATTCCCTGCAAGAACACCGAGTACCGACAGGCTCCACTGGGCTGCTAAGAAACATCCAGGACCGGAAACCTTTCCCAGTCACTCTGTGTATTTTGAGTGTAGGGCAACACACTGCACTCTTCCTTGGGAGAGCTAGATTTCCTCAGCCCTCTTATGGCTCCAGGAAATGTGTTCTCTCATATCCTACACGTCATGCAAATCTGCCTCATTGCCCTAGGCTGAAGGGCACTGAGAAACCAAAACTGCTTCGCATTCCTTGCATTAAGTCATAGCTTAGGACCCCATCCTTACAGGAGAAAGTCAGCCTGCGTTCCTGCTGTAACCAAAGCACAGTTCTTCCTCTTACTCGGCAGGGTTTTAGAAGAAGCGAAGCGCGATAGCATACCTATAGCACTCCTTGGGGGAGGCGGTTGGCTACACGCAGAACTCCGTTGCAAATAAACTTTATTCAAGGAAGGGACCAGTGGGTAGCTTGAGGGTACATTTACTTGGTAGAAATCACAAGGAGGTAGGCTGCATGTTCGCTGGAAACGGGGACCTGATGGCACAAGCCTTGCTTTCCCATTTTGAATGCTCCATTCATGCTGCCTTGAAGCTACCTAAATAACAGTTTTAGGACGGGTCTCTAGTCACTGTAGGCAGGGCTCTGGGAAGGGAACGAGTGTTCTCTACATCAACAGGTTGCTTTCGTAGCCTGAGTGGGAGCCTCTCCTGAGACGCTGTAGAGCTAAAAGGAAACTTGACGAGTCCTTTCCTCAAGGTAAAGCCTTGAATAGCCCTGCCAGAGCTAAGCTTGGAGCAGTTTCATTGAGGCATTAGTTTCAGATCTGTTTTCTTTTAAGGTTAGTAAGCTTTTCAAGACACCGAGGACCTCGCCTGGGCACCCTAATTCCTGCAAGAACACCGAGTACAGACAGGCTCCACTGGGCTGCTAAGAAACATCCAGGCCCGGAAACCTTTCCCACTCACTCTGTGTATTTTGAGTGTAGGGCAACACACTGCACTCTTCCTTGGGAGAGCTAGATTTCCTCAGCCCTCTTATGGCTCCAGGAAATGTGTTCTCTCATGTCCTCCACGTCATGCAAATCTGCCTCATTGCCCTAGGCTGAAGGGCACTGAGAAACCAAAACTGCTTCGCATTCCTTCCACAAAGTCATAGCTTAAGGCCCCATCCTTACAGGAGAAAGTCGGCTTGCGTTTCTGTTGTAACCAAAGCGCAATTCTTCCTCATACACGGCAGGGTTTTAGAAGAAGCTAAGCGCGATAGCATACCTAGAGCGCTCCTTGGGGGAGGCGGTTGGCTACACGCAGAACTCCGTGCCAAATAAACTTTATTCAAGGAAGGGACCAGTGGGTAGCTTGAGGGTACATTTACTTGGTAGAAATCACAAGGAGGTAGGCTGCGTGTTCGCTGGAAACGGGGACCTGATGGCACAAGCCTTACTTTCCCATTTTGAATGCTCCATTCATGCTGCCTTGAAGCTACCTAAATAACAATTTTAGGACGGGTCTCTAGTCACTGTAGGCAGGGGTCTGGGAAGGGAACGAGTGTTCTCTATATCAACAGGGTGCTTTTATAGCCTGGGTGGGAGCTTCTCCTGAGAAGCTCTAGAGCTAAAAGGAAACATGACGTGAGTCCTTTCCTCAAGGTAAAGCCTTGAATAGCCCTACGGAAGCTAAGTTTGGAGCAGTTTCCTTGAGGCATTAGTTTCAGGTCTGTTTTCTTTTAAGGTTAGTAAGCTTTTCAAGACAGCGAGGACATCGCCTGGGCACCCTATTCCCTGCAAAAACACCGAGTACAGGCAGGCTCCACTGGGCTGCTAAGAAACATCCAGGCCCGGAAACCTTTCCCAGTCACTCTGTGTATTTTGAGTGTAGGGCAACACACTGCACTCTTCCTTGGGAGAGCTAGATTTCCTCAGCCCTCTTATGGCTCCAGGAAATGTGTTCTCTCTTGTCCTCCACGGCATGCAAACCTGCCTCATTGCCCTGGGCTGAAGGGCACTGAAAACCAAAGCTGCTTCGCATTCCTTCCACAAAGTCATAGCTTAAGGCCCCATCCTTACAGGAGAAAGTCAGCTTGCCTTCCTGCTGTAAACAAAGCACAGTTCTTCCTCTTACACTACATGGTTTTAGAAGAAGCCCAGCGCGATAGCATACCTAGAGCGCTCCTTGGGGGAGGCGGTTGGCTACACGCAGAACTCCGTGCCAAATAAACTTTATTTAAGGAAGGGACCAGTTTGTAGCCAGAGTGTATATTTACTTGGTAGAAATCACAAGGAGGTAGGCTGCGTGTTCGCTGGAAACGGGGACCTGATGGCACAGGCCTTGCTTTCCCATTTTGAATGCTCCATTCATGCTGCCTTGAAGCTACCTAAATAACAGTTTTAGGACGGGTCTCTAGTCACTGTAGGCAGGGGTCTGGGAAGGGAACGAGTGTTCTCTACATCAACAGGGTGCTTTTATAGCCTGGGTGGGAGCTTCTCCTGAGAAGCTCTAGAGCTAAAAGGAAACATGACGTGAGTCCTTTCCGCAAGGTAAAGCCTTGAATAGCCCTGCCGAAGCTAAGTTTGGAGCAGTTTCCTTGAGGCATTAGTTTCAGGTCAGTTTTCTTTTAAGGTTAGTAAGCTTTTCAAGACAGCGAGGACCTCACGTGGGCACCCTATTCCCTGCAAGAACACCGAGTACCGACAGGCTCCACTGGGCTGCTAAGAAACATCCAGGACCGGAAACTTTTCCCAGTCACTCTGTGTATTTTGAGTGTAGGGCAACACACTGCACTCTTCCTTGGGAGAGCTAGATTTCCTCAGCCCTCTTATGGCTCCAGGAAATGTGTTCTCTCATATCCTACACGTCATGCAAATCTGCCTCATTGCCCTAGGCTGAAGGGCACTGAGAAACCAAAACTGCTTCGCATTCCTTGCATTAAGTCATAGCTTAGGACCCCATCCTTACAGGAGAAAGTCAGCCTGCGTTCCTGCTGTAACCAAAGCACAGTTCTTCCTCTTACTCGGCAGGGTTTTAGAAGAAGCGAAGTGCGATAGCATACCTATAGCGCTCCTTGGGGGAGGCGGTTGGCTACACGCAGAACTCCGTTGCAAATAAACTTTATTCAAGGAAGGGACCAGTGGGTAGCTTGAGGGTACATTTACTTGGTAGAAATCACAAGGAGGTAGGCTGCATGTTCGCTGGAAACGGGGACCTGATGGCACAAGCCTTGCTTTCCCATTTTGAATGCTCCATTCATGCTGCCTTGAAGCTACCTAAATAACAGTTTTAGGACGGGTCTCTAGTCACTGTAGTCAGGGCTCTGGGAAGGGAACGAGTGTTCTCTACATCAACAGGTTGCTTTTGTAGCCTGAGTGGGAGCCTCTCCTGAGACGCTGTAGAGCTAAAAGGAAACTTGACGAGTCCTTTCCTCAAGGTAAAGCCTTGAATAGCCCTGCCAGAGCTAAGCTTGGAGCAGTTTCATTGAGGCATTAGTTTCAGATCTGTTTTCTTTTAAGGTTAGTAAGCTTTTCAAGACACCGAGGACCTCGCCTGGGCACCCTATTCCCTGCAAGAACACCGAGTACAGACAGGCTCCACTGGGCTGCTAAGAAACATCCAGGCCCGGAAACCTTTCCCACTCACTCTGTGTATTTTGAGTGTAGGGCAACACACTGCACTCTTCCTTGGGAGAGCTAGATTTCCTCAGCCCTCTTATGGCTCCAGGAAATGTGTTCTCTCATGTCCTCCACGTCATGCAAATCTGCCTCATTGCCCTAGGCTGAAGGGCACTGAGAAACCAAAACTGCTTCGCATTCCTTCCACAAAGTCATAGCTTAAGGCCCCATCCTTACAGGAGAAAGTCGGCTTGCGTTTCTGTTGTAACCAAAGCGCAATTCTTCCTCTTACACGGCAGGGTTTTAGAAGAAGCTAAGCGCGATAGCATACCTAGAGCGCTCCTTGGGGGAGGCGGTTGGCTACACGCAGAACTCCGTGCCAAATAAACTTTATTCAAGGAAGGGACCAGTGGGTAGCTTGAGGGTCCATTTACTTGGTAGAAATCACAAGGAGGTAGGCTGCCTGTTCGCTGGAAACGGGGACCTGATGGCACAGGTCTTGCTTTCCCATTTTGAATGCTCCATTCATGCTGCCTTGAAGCTACCTAAATAACAGTTTTAGGACGGGTCTCTAGTCACTGTAGGCAGGGGTCTGGGAAGGGAACGAGTGTTCTCTACATCAACAGGGTGCTTTTATAGCCTGGGTGGGAGCTTCTCCTGAGAAGCTCTAGAGCTAAAAGGAAACATGACGTGAGTCCTTTCCGCAAGGTAAAGCCTTGAATAGCCCTGCCGAAGCTAAGTTTGGAGCAGTTTCCTTGAGGCATTAGTTTCAGGTCAGTTTGCTTTTAAGGTTAGTAAGCTTTTCAAGACAGCGAGGACCTCGCGTGGGCACCCTATTCCCTGCAAGAACACCGAGTACCGGCAGGCTCCACTGGGCTGCTAAGAAACATCCAGGCCCGGAAACCTTTCCCAGTCACTCTGTGTATTTTGAGTGTAGGGCAACACACTGCACTCTTCCTTGGGAGAGCTAGATTTCTTCAGCCCTCTTATGGCTCCAGGGAATGTGTTCTCTCTTGTCCTCCACGTCATGCAAACCTGCCTCATTGCCTTGGGCTGAAGGGCACTGAGACACCAAAGCTGCTTCGCATTCCTTCCACAAAGTCATAGCTTAAGGCCCCATCCTTACAGGAGAAAGTCGGCTTGCCTTCCTGCTGTAAACAAAGCACAGTTCTTCCTCTTACACTACATGGTTTTAGAAGAAGCCCAGCGCGATAGCATACCTAGAGCGCTCCTTGGGGGAGGCGGTTGGCTACACGCAGAACTCCGTGCCAAATAAACTTTATTTAAGGAAGGGACCAGTTTGTAGCCAGAGTGTATATTTACTTGGTAGAAATCACAAGGAGGTAGGCTGCGTGTTCGCTGGAAACGGGGACCTGATGGCACAGGCCTTGCTTTCCCATTTTGAATGCTCCATTCATGCTGCCTTGAAGCTACCTAAATAACAGTTTTAGGACGGGTCTCTAGTCACTGTAGGCAGGGGTCTGGGAAGGGAACGAGTGTTCTCTACATCAACAGGGTGCTTTTATAGCCTGGGTGGGAGCTTCTCCTGAGAAGCTCTAGAGCTAAAAGGAAACATGACGTGAGTCCTTTCCTCAAGGTAAAGCCTTGAATAGCCCTGCCGAAGCTAAGTTTGGAGCAGTTTCCTTGAGGCATTAGTTTCAGGTCAGTTTTCTTTTAAGGTTAGTAAGCTTTTCAAGACAGCGAGGACCTCACGTGGGCACCCTATTCCCTGCAAGAACACCGAGTACCGGCAGGCTCCACTGGGCTGCTAAGAAACATCCAGGACCGGAAACCTTTCCCAGTCACTCTGTGTATTTTGAGTGTAGGGCAACACACTGCACTCTTCCTTGGGAGAGCTAGATTTCCTCAGCCCTCTTATGGCTCCAGGAAATGTGTTCTCTCATATCCTACACGTCATGCAAATCTGCCTCATTGCCCTAGGCTGAAGGGCACTGAGAAACCAAAACTGCTTCGCATTCCTTGCATTAAGTCATAGCTTAGGACCCCATCCTTACAGGAGAAAGTCAGCCTGCGTTCCTGCTGTAACCAAAGCACAGTTCTTCCTCTTACTCGGCAGGGTTTTAGAAGAAGCTAAGCGCGATAGCATACCTATAGCGCTCCTTGGGGGAGGCGGTTGGCTACACGCAGAACTCCGATGCAAATAAACTTTATTCAAGGAAGGGACCAGTGGGTAGCTTGAGGGTACATTTACTTGGTAGAAATCACAAGGAGGTAGGCTGCATGTTCGCTGGAAACGGGGACCTGATGGCACAAGCCTTGCTTTCCCATTTTGAATGCTCCATTCATGCTGCCTTGAAGCTACCTAAATAACAGTTTTAGGACGGGTCTCTAGTCACTGTAGGCAGGGCTCTGGGAAGGGAACGAGTGTTCTCTACATCAACAGGTTGCTTTCGTAGCCTCAGTGGGAGCCTCTCCTGAGACGCTGTAGAGCTAAAAGGAAACTTGACGAGTCCTTTCCTCAAGGTAAAGCCTTGAATAGCCCTGCCAGAGCTAAGCTTGGAGCAGTTTCATTGAGGCATTAGTTTCAGATCTGTTTTCTTTTAAGGTTAGTAAGCTTTTCAAGACACCGAGGACCTCGCCTGGGCACCCTATTCCCTGCAAGAACACCGAGTACAGACAGGCTCCACTGGGCTGCTAAGAAACATCCAGGCCCGGAAACCTTTCCCACTCACTCTGTGTATTTTGAGTGTAGGGCAACACACTGCACTCTTCCTTGGGAGAGCTAGATTTCCTCAGCCCTCTTATGGCTCCAGGAAATGTGTTCTCTCATGTCCTCCACGTCATGCAAATCTGCCTCATTGCCCTAGGCTGAAGGGCACTGAGAAACCAAAACTGCTTCGCATTCCTTCCACAAAGTCATAGCTTAAAGCCCCATCCTTACAGGAGAAAGTCGGCTTGCGTTTCTGTTGTAACCAAAGCGCAATTCTTCCTCTTACACGGCAGGGTTTTAGAAGAAGCTAAGCGCGATAGCATACCTAGAGCGCTCCTTGGGGGAGGCGGTTGGCTACACGCAGAACTCCGTGCCAAATAAACTTTATTCAAGGAAGGGACCAGTGGGTAGCTTGAGGGTACATTTACTTGGTAGAAATCACAAGGAGGTAGGCTGCGTGTTCGCTGGAAACGGGGACCTGATGGCACAAGCCTTACTTTCCCATTTTGAATGCTCCATTCATGCTGCCTTGAAGCTACCTAAATAACAATTTTAGGACGGGTCTCTAGTCACTGTAGGCAGGGGTCTGGGAAGTGAACGAGTGTTCTCTACATCAACAGGGTGCTTTTATAGCCTGGGCGGGAGCTTCTCCTGAGAAGCTCTAGAGCTAAAAGGAAACATGACGTGAGTCCTTTCCTCAAGGTAAAGCCTTGAATAGCCCTACCGAAGCTAAGTTTGGAGCAGTTTCCTTGAGGCATTAGTTTCAGGTCTGTTTTCTTTTAAGGTTAGTAAGCTTTTCAAGACAGCGAGGACCTCGCGTGGGCACCCTATTCCCTGCAAGAACACCGAGTACCGGCAGGCTCCACTGGGCTGCTAAGAAACATCCAGACCCGGAAACCTTTCCCAGTCACTCTGTGTATTTTGAGTGTAGGGCAACACACTGCACTCTTCCTTGGGAGAGCTAGATTTCCTCAGCCCTCTTATGGCTCCAGGAAATGTGTTCTCTCTTGTCCTCCATGGCATGCAAACCTGCCTCATTGCCCTGGGCTGAAGGGCACTGAAAACCAAAGCTGCTTCGCATTCCTTCCACAAAGTCATAGCTTAAGGCCCCATCCTTACAGGAGAAAGTCGGCTTGCCTTCCTGCGGTAAACAAAGCACAGTTCTTCCTCTTACACTACATGGTTTTAGAAGAAGCCCAGCGCGATAGCATACCTAGAGCGCTCCTTGGGGGAGGCGGTTGGCTACACGCAGAACTCCGTGCCAAATAAACTTTATTTAAGGAAGGGACCAGTTTGTAGCCAGAGTGTATATTTACTTGGTAGAAATCACAAGGAGGTAGGCTGCGTGTTCGCTGGAAACGGGGACCTGATGGCACAGGCCTTGCTTTCCCATTTTGAATGCTCCATTCATGCTGCCTTGAAGCTACCTAAATAACAGTTTTAGGACGGGTCTCTAGTCACTGTAGGCAGGGGTCTGGGAAGGGAACGAGTGTTCTCTACATCAACAGGGTGCTTTTATAGCCTGGGTGGGAGCTTCTCCTGAGAAGCTCTAGAGCTAAAAGGAAACATGACGTGAGTCCTTTCCGCAAGGTAAAGCCTTGAATAGCCCTGCCGAAGCTAAGTTTGGAGCAGTTTCCTTGAGGCATTAGTTTCAGGTCAGTTTTCTTTTAAGGTTAGTAAGCTTTTCAAGACAGCGAGGACCTCACGTGGGCACCCTATTCCCTGCAAGAACACCGAGTACCGACAGGCTCCACTGGGCTGCTAAGAAACATCCAGGACCGGAAACCTTTCCCAGTCACTCTGTGTATTTTGAGTGTAGGGCAACACACTGCACTCTTCCTTGGGAGAGCTAGATTTCCTCAGCCCTCTTATGGCTCCAGGAAATGTGTTCTCTCATATCCTACACGTCATGCAAATCTGCCTCATTGCCCTAGGCTGAAGGGCACTGAGAAACCAAAACTGCTTCGCATTCCTTGCATTAAGTCATAGCTTAGGACCCCATCCTTACAGGAGAAAGTCAGCCTGCGTTCCTGCTGTAACCAAAGCACAGTTCTTCCTCTTACTCGGCAGGGTTTTAGAAGAAGCGAAGCGCGATAGCATACCTATAGCACTCCTTGGGGGAGGCGGTTGGCTACACGCAGAACTCCGTTGCAAATAAACTTTATTCAAGGAAGGGACCAGTGGGTAGCTTGAGGGTACATTTACTTGGTAGAAATCACAAGGAGGTAGGCTGCATGTTCGCTGGAAACGGGGACCTGATGGCACAAGCCTTGCTTTCCCATTTTGAATGCTCCATTCATGCTGCCTTGAAGCTACCTAAATAACAGTTTTAGGACGGGTCTCTAGTCACTGTAGGCAGGGCTCTGGGAAGGGAACGA
Organism: Eschrichtius robustus; assembly: GCF_028021215.1. Classification (NCBI taxonomy): domain Eukaryota; kingdom Metazoa; phylum Chordata; class Mammalia; order Artiodactyla; family Eschrichtiidae; genus Eschrichtius; species Eschrichtius robustus. Next base: position 23,110 of record NW_027175577.1, read on the forward strand.
GTGTTCTCTACATCAACAGGTTGCTTTCGTAGCCTGAGTGGGAGCCTCTCCTGAGACGCTGTAGAGCTAAAAGGAAACTTGACGAGTCCTTTCCTCAAGGTAAAGCCTTGAATAGCCCTGCCAGAGCTAAGCTTGGAGCAGTTTCATTGAGGCATTAGTTTCAGATCTGTTTTCTTTTAAGGTTAGTAAGCTTTTCAAGACACCGAGGACCTCGCCTGGGCACCCTAATTCCTGCAAGAACACCGAGTACAGACAGGCTCCACTGGGCTGCTAAGAAACATCCAGGCCCGGAAACCTTTCCCACTCACTCTGTGTATTTTGAGTGTAGGGCAACACACTGCACTCTTCCTTGGGAGAGCTAGATTTCCTCAGCCCTCTTATGGCTCCAGGAAATGTGTTCTCTCATGTCCTCCACGTCATGCAAATCTGCCTCATTGCCCTAGGCTGAAGGGCACTGAGAAACCAAAACTGCTTCGCATTCCTTCCACAAAGTCATAGCTTAAGGCCCCATCCTTACAGGAGAAAGTCGGCTTGCGTTTCTGTTGTAACCAAAGCGCAATTCTTCCTCATACACGGCAGGGTTTTAGAAGAAGCTAAGCGCGATAGCATACCTAGAGCGCTCCTTGGGGGAGGCGGTTGGCTACACGCAGAACTCCGTGCCAAATAAACTTTATTCAAGGAAGGGACCAGTGGGTAGCTTGAGGGTACATTTACTTGGTAGAAATCACAAGGAGGTAGGCTGCGTGTTCGCTGGAAACGGGGACCTGATGGCACAAGCCTTACTTTCCCATTTTGAATGCTCCATTCATGCTGCCTTGAAGCTACCTAAATAACAATTTTAGGACGGGTCTCTAGTCACTGTAGGCAGGGGTCTGGGAAGGGAACGAGTGTTCTCTATATCAACAGGGTGCTTTTATAGCCTGGGTGGGAGCTTCTCCTGAGAAGCTCTAGAGCTAAAAGGAAACATGACGTGAGTCCTTTCCTCAAGGTAAAGCCTTGAATAGCCCTACGGAAGCTAAGTTTGGAGCAGTTTCCTTGAGGCATTAGTTTCAGGTCTGTTTTCTTTTAAGGTTAGTAAGCTTTTCAAGACAGCGAGGACATCGCCTGGGCACCCTATTCCCTGCAAAAACACCGAGTACAGGCAGGCTCCACTGGGCTGCTAAGAAACATCCAGGCCCGGAAACCTTTCCCAGTCACTCTGTGTATTTTGAGTGTAGGGCAACACACTGCACTCTTCCTTGGGAGAGCTAGATTTCCTCAGCCCTCTTATGGCTCCAGGAAATGTGTTCTCTCTTGTCCTCCACGGCATGCAAACCTGCCTCATTGCCCTGGGCTGAAGGGCACTGAAAACCAAAGCTGCTTCGCATTCCTTCCACAAAGTCATAGCTTAAGGCCCCATCCTTACAGGAGAAAGTCGGCTTGCCTTCCTGCTGTAAACAAAGCACAGTTCTTCCTCTTACACTACATGGTTTTAGAAGAAGCCCAGCGCGATAGCATACCTAGAGCGCTCCTTGGGGGAGGCGGTTGGCTACACGCAGAACTCCGTGCCAAATAAACTTTATTTAAGGAAGGGACCAGTTTGTAGCCAGAGTGTATATTTACTTGGTAGAAATCACAAGGAGGTAGGCTGCGTGTTCGCTGGAAACGGGGACCTGATGGCACAGGCCTTGCTTTCCCATTTTGAATGCTCCATTCATGCTGCCTTGAAGCTACCTAAATAACAGTTTTAGGACGGGTCTCTAGTCACTGTAGGCAGGGGTCTGGGAAGGGAACGAGTGTTCTCTACATCAACAGGGTGCTTTTATAGCCTGGGTGGGAGCTTCTCCTGAGAAGCTCTAGAGCTAAAAGGAAACATGACGTGAGTCCTTTCCGCAAGGTAAAGCCTTGAATAGCCCTGCCGAAGCTAAGTTTGGAGCAGTTTCCTTGAGGCATTAGTTTCAGGTCAGTTTTCTTTTAAGGTTAGTAAGCTTTTCAAGACAGCGAGGACCTCACGTGGGCACCCTATTCCCTGCAAGAACACCGAGTACCGACAGGCTCCACTGGGCTGCTAAGAAACATCCAGGACCGGAAACTTTTCCCAGTCACTCTGTGTATTTTGAGTGTAGGGCAACACACTGCACTCTTCCTTGGGAGAGCTAGATTTCCTCAGCCCTCTTATGGCTCCAGGAAATGTGTTCTCTCATATCCTACACGTCATGCAAATCTGCCTCATTGCCCTAGGCTGAAGGGCACTGAGAAACCAAAACTGCTTCGCATTCCTTGCATTAAGTCATAGCTTAGGACCCCATCCTTACAGGAGAAAGTCAGCCTGCGTTCCTGCTGTAACCAAAGCACAGTTCTTCCTCTTACTCGGCAGGGTTTTAGAAGAAGCGAAGCGCGATAGCATACCTATAGCACTCCTTGGGGGAGGCGGTTGGCTACACGCAGAACTCCGTTGCAAATAAACTTTATTCAAGGAAGGGACCAGTGGGTAGCTTGAGGGTACATTTACTTGGTAGAAATCACAAGGAGGTAGGCTGCATGTTCGCTGGAAACGGGGACCTGATGGCACAAGCCTTGCTTTCCCATTTTGAATGCTCCATTCATGCTGCCTTGAAGCTACCTAAATAACAGTTTTAGGACGGGTCTCTAGTCACTGTAGGCAGGGCTCTGGGAAGGGAACGAGTGTTCTCTACATCAACAGGTTGCTTTCGTAGCCTGAGTGGGAGCCTCTCCTGAGACGCTGTAGAGCTAAAAGGAAACTTGACGAGTCCTTTCCTCAAGGTAAAGCCTTGAATAGCCCTGCCAGAGCTAAGCTTGGAGCAGTTTCATTGAGGCATTAGTTTCAGATCTGTTTTCTTTTAAGGTTAGTAAGCTTTTCAAGACACCGAGGACCTCGCCTGGGCACCCTAATTCCTGCAAGAACACCGAGTACAGACAGGCTCCACTGGCCTGCTAAGAAACATCCAGGCCCGGAAACCTTTCCCACTCACTCTGTGTATTTTGAGTGTAGGGCAACACACTGCACTCTTCCTTGGGAGAGCTAGATTTCCTCAGCCCTCTTATGGCTCCAGGAAATGTGTTCTCTCATGTCCTCCACGTCATGCAAATCTGCCTCATTGCCCTAGGCTGAAGGGCACTGAGAAACCAAAACTGCTTCGCATTCCTTCCACAAAGTCATAGCTTAAGGCCCCATCCTTACAGGAGAAAGTCGGCTTGCGTTTCTGTTGTAACCAAAGCGCAATTCTTCCTCATACACGGCAGGGTTTTAGAAGAAGCTAAGCGCGATAGCATACCTAGAGCGCTCCTTGGGGGAGGCGGTTGGCTACACGCAGAACTCCGTGCCAAATAAACTTTATTCAAGGAAGGGACCAGTGGGTAGCTTGAGGGTACATTTACTTGGTAGAAATCACAAGGAGGTAGGCTGCGTGTTCGCTGGAAACGGGGACCTGATGGCACAAGCCTTACTTTCCCATTTTGAATGCTCCATTCATGCTGCCTTGAAGCTACCTAAATAACAATTTTAGGACGGGTCTCTAGTCACTGTAGGCAGGGGTCTGGGAAGGGAACGAGTGTTCTCTATATCAACAGGGTGCTTTTATAGCCTGGGTGGGAGCTTCTCCTGAGAAGCTCTAGAGCTAAAAGGAAACATGACGTGAGTCCTTTCCTCAAGGTAAAGCCTTGAATAGCCCTACGGAAGCTAAGTTTGGAGCAGTTTCCTTGAGGCATTAGTTTCAGGTCTGTTTTCTTTTAAGGTTAGTAAGCTTTTCAAGACAGCGAGGACATCGCCTGGGCACCCTATTCCCTGCAAAAACACCGAGTACAGGCAGGCTCCACTGGGCTGCTAAGAAACATCCAGGCCCGGTAACCTTTCCCAGTCACTCTGTGTATTTTGAGTGTAGGGCAACACACTGCACTCTTCCTTGGGAGAGCTAGATTTCCTCAGCCCTCTTATGGCTCCAGGAAATGTGTTCTCTCATATCCTCCACGTCATGCAAACCTGCCTCATTGCCCTAGCCTGAAAGGCACTGAGAAAGCAAAACTGCTTCGCATTCCTTGCACTAAGTCACAGCTTAGGACCCCATCCTTACAGGAGAAAGTCGGCTTGCGTTCCTGCTGTAACCAAAGCACAGTTCTTCCTCTTACTCGGCAGGGTTTTAGAAGAAGCTAAGCGCGATAGCATACCTAGAGCGCTCCTTGGGGGAGGCGGGTGGCTACACGCAGAACTCCGTGCCAAATAAACTTTATTAAAGGAAGGGACCAGTGGGTAGCTTGAGGGTACGTTTACTTGGTAGAAATCACAAGGAGGTAGGCTGCGTGTTCGCTGGAAACGGGGACCTGATGGCACAAGCCTTACTTTCCCATTTTGAATGCTCCATTCATGCTGCCTTGAAGCTACCTAAATAACAATTTCAGGACGGGTCTCTAGTCACTGTAGGCAGGGGTCTGGGAAGGAAACGAGTGTTCTCTACATCAACAGGGTGCTTTTATAGCCTGGGTGGGAGCTTCTCCTGAGAAGCTCTAGAGCTAAAAGGAAACATGACGTGAGTCCTTTCCGCAAGGTAAAGCCTTGAATAGCCCTGCCGAAGCTAAGTTTGGAGCAGTTTCCTTGAGGCATTAGTTTCAGGTCTGTTTTCTTTTAAGGTTAGTAAGCTTTTCAAGACAGCGAGGACCTCACGTGGGCACCCTATTCCCTGCAAGAACACCGAGTACCGGCAGGCTCCACTGGGCTGCTAAGAAACATCCAGGCCCGGAAACCTTTCCCACTCACTCTGTGTATTTTGAGTGTAGGGCAACACACTGCACTCTTCTTAGGGAGAGCTAGATTTCCTCAGCCCTCTTATGGCTCCAGGGAATGTGTTCTCTCATGTCCTCCACGTCATGCAAACCTGCCTCATTGCCCTGGGCTGAAGGGCACTGAGAAACCAAAGCTGCTTCGCATTCCTTCCACAAAGTCATACCTTAAGGCCCCATCCTTACAGGAGAAAGTCGGCTTGCCTTCCTGCTGTAAACAAAGCACAGTTCTTCCTCTTACACTACATGGTTTTAGAAGAAGCTAAGCGCGATAGCATACCTAGAGCGCTCCTTGGGGGAGGCGGTTGGCTACACGCAGAACTCCGTGCCAAATAAACTTTATTTAAGGAAGGGAGCAGTTTGTAGCCAGAGTGTATATTTACTTGGTAGAAATCACAAGGAGGTAGGCTGCGTGTTCGCTGGAAACGGGGACCTGATGGCACAAGCCTTGCTTTCCCATTTTGAATGCTCCATTCATGCTGCCTTGAAGCTACCTAAATAACAGTTTTAGGACGGGTCTCTAGTCACTGTAGGCACGGCTCTGGGAAGGGAACGAGTGTCCTCTACATCAACAGGGGGCTTTCGTAGCCTAGGTGGGAGCCTCTCCTGAGACGCTCTAGAGATAAAAGGAAACTTGACGTGAGTCCTTTCCTCAAGGTTGAGCCTTGAATAGCACTGCCGAAGCTAAGTTTGGAGCAGTTTTCTTGAGGCATTAGTTTCAGGTCTGTTTTCTTTTAAGGTTAGTAAGCTTTTCAAGACAGCGAGGACCTCGCGTGGGAACCCTATTCCCTGCAAGAACACCGAGTACCGGCAGGCTCCACTGGGCTGCTAAGAAACATCCAGGCCTGGAAACCATTCCCAGTCACTCTGTGTATTTTGAGTGTAGGGCAACGCACTGCACTCTTCCTTGGGAGAGCCAGATTTCCTCAGCTCTCCAACAGCTCCAGGAAATTTGTTCTCTCACGTCCTACATGTCATGCAAATCTTCCTCATTGCCCTAGGCTGAGCGGCACTGAGAAACCAAAACTGCTTCGCATTCCTTCTACAAAGTCATACCTTAAGACCCCATCCTTACAGGAGAAAGTCGGCTTGCCTTCCTGCTGTAAACAAAGCACAGTTCTTCCTCTTACACTACAGGGTTTTAGAAGAAGCCCAGCGCGAGAGCATACCTAGAGCGCTCCTTGGGGGAGGCGGTTGGCTACACGCAGAACGCCGTGCCAAATAAACTTTATTCAAGGAAGGGAGCAGTTTGTAGCCAGAGTGTATATTTACTTGGTAGAAATCACAAGGAGGTAGGCTGCGTGTTCGCTGGAAACGGGGACCTGATGGCACAAGCCTTGCTTTCCCATTTTGAATGCTCCATTCATGCTGCCTTGAAGCTACCTAAATAACAGTTTTAGGACGTGTCTCTAGTCACTGTAGGCAGGGCTCAGGGAAGGGAACGAGTGTTCTCTACATCAACAGGTTGCTTTCGTAGCCTGAGTGGGAGCCTCTCCTGAGACGCTGTAGAGCTAAAAGGAAACTTGACGTGAGTCCTTTCCTCAAGGTAAAGTCTTGAAGAGCTCTGCCGAAGCTAAGTTTGGAGCAGTTTCATTGAGGCATTATTTTCAGGTCTGTTTTCTTTTAATGTTAGTAAGCTTTTCAAGACAGTGAGGACCTCACGTTGGCACCCTATTCCCTGCAAGAACACCGAGTACCGGCAGGATCCACTGGGCTGCTAAGGAACATCCAGGCCCGGAAACCTTTCCCAGTCACTCTGTGTATTTTGAGTGTAGGGCAACACACTGCACTCTTCCTTGGGAGAGCCAGATTTCCTCAGCTCTCCAACAGCTCCAGGAAATTTGTTCTCTCACGTCCTACATGTCTTGCAAATCTGCCTCATTGCCCTAGGCTGAGCGGCACTGAGAAACCAAAACTGCTTCGCATTCCTTCTACAAAGTCATACCTTAAGACCCCATCCTTACAGGAGAAAGTCGGCTTGCCTTCCTGCTGTAAACAAAGCACAGTTCTTCCTCTTACACTACAGGGTTTTAGAAGAAGCCCAGCGCGACAGCATACCTAGAGCGCTCCTTGGGGGAGGCGGTTGGCTACACGCAGAACTCCGTGCCAAATAAACTTTATTCAAGGAAGGGACCAGTGGGTAGCTTGAGGGTCCATTTACTTGGTAGAAATCACAAGGAGGTAGGCTGCGTGTTCGCTGGAAACGGGGACCTGATGGCACAAGCCTTACTTTCCCATTTTGAATGCTCCATTCATGCTGCCTTGAAGCTACCTAAATAACAATTTTAGGACGGGTCTCTAGTCACTGTAGGCAGGGGTCTGGGAAGGGAACGAGTGTTCTCTATATCAACAGGGTGCTTTTATAGCCTGGGTGGGAGCTTCTCCTGAGAAGCTCTAGAGCTAAAAGGAAACATGACGTGAGTCCTTTCCTCAAGGTAAAGCCTTGAATAGCCCTACGGAAGCTAAGTTTGGAGCAGTTTCCTTGAGGCATTAGTTTCAGGTCTGTTTTCTTTTAAGGTTAGTAAGCTTTTCAAGACAGCGAGGACATCGCCTGGGCACCCTATTCCCTGCAAAAACACCGAGTACAGGCAGGCTCCACTGGGCTGCTAAGAAACATCCAGGCCCGGAAACCTTTCCCAGTCACTCTGTGTATTTTGAGTGTAGGGCAACACACTGCACTCTTCCTTGGGAGAGCTAGATTTCCTCAGCCCTCTTATGGCTCCAGGAAATGTGTTCTCTCATATCCTCCACGTCATGCAAACCTGCCTCATTGCCCTAGGCTGAAAGGCACTGAGAAAGCAAAACTTCTTCGCATTCCTTGCACTAAGTCATAGCTTAGGACCCCATCCTTACAGGAGAAAGTCGGCTTGCGTTCCTGCTGTAACCAAAGCACAGTTCTTCCTCTTACTCGGCAGGGTTTTAGAAGAAGCTAAGCGCGATAGCATACCTAGAGCGCTCCTTGGGGGAGGCGGTTGGCTACACGCAGAACTCCGTGCCAAATAAACTTTATTCAAGGAAGGGACCAGTGGGTAGCTTGAGGGTACGTTTACTTGGTAGAAATCACAAGGAGGTAGGCTGCGTGTTCGCTGGAAACGGGGACCTGATGGCACAAGCCTTACTTTCCCATTTTGAATGCTCCATTCATGCTGCCTTGAAGCTACCTAAATAACAATTTCAGGACGGGTCTCTAGTCACTGTAGGCAGGGGTCTTGGAAGGAAACGAGTGTTCTCTACATCAACAGGGTGCTTTTATAGCCTGGGTGGGAGCTTCTCCTGAGAAGCTCTAGAGCTAAAAGGAAACATGACGTGAGTCCTTTCCGCAAGGTAAAGCCTTGAATAGCCCTGCCGAAGCTAAGTTTGGAGCAGTTTCCTTGAGGCATTAGTTTCAGGTCTGTTTTCTTTTAAGGTTAGTAAGCTTTTCAAGACAGCGAGGACCTCACGTGGGCACCCTATTCCCTGCAAGAACACCGAGTACCGGCAGGCTCCACTGGGCTGCTAAGAAACATCCAGGCCCGGAAACCTTTCCCACTCACTCTGTGTATTTTGAGTGTAGGGCAACACACTGCACTCTTCTTAGGGAGAGCTAGATTTCCTCAGCCCTCTTATGGCTCCAGGGAATGTGTTCTCTCATGTCCTCCACGTCATGCAAACCTGCCTCATTGCCCTGGGCTGAAGGGCACTGAGAAACCAAAGCTGCTTCGCATTCCTTCCACAAAGTCATACCTTAAGGCCCCATCCTTACAGGAGAAAGTCGGCTTGCCTTCCTGCTGTAAACAAAGCACAGTTCTTCCTCTTACACTACATGGTTTTAGAAGAAGCTAAGCGCGATAGCATACCTAGAGCGCTCCTTGGGGGAGGCGGTTGGCTACACGCAGAACTCCGTGCCAAATAAACTTTATTTAAGGAAGGGAGCAGTTTGTAGCCAGAGTGTATATTTACTTGGTAGAAATCACAAGGAGGTAGGCTGCGTGTTCGCTGGAAACGGGGACCTGATGGCACAAGCCTTGCTTTCCCATTTTGAATGCTCCATTCATGCTGCCTTGAAGCTACCTAAATAACAGTTTTAGGACGGGTCTCTAGTCACTGTAGGCAGGGCTCTGGGAAGGGAACGAGTGTCCTCTACATCAACAGGGGGCTTTCGTAGCCTAGGTGGGAGCCTCTCCTGAGACGCTCTAGAGATAAAAGGAAACTTGACGTGAGTCCTTTCCTCAAGGTTGAGCCTTGAATAGCACTGCCGAAGCTAAGTTTGGAGCAGTTTTCTTGAGGCATTAGTTTCAGGTCTGTTTTCTTTTAAGGTTAGTAAGCTTTTCAAGACAGCGAGGACCTCGCGTGGGAACCCTATTCCCTGCAAGAACACCGAGTACCGGCAGGCTCCACTGGGCTGCTAAGAAACATCCAGGCCTGGAAACCATTCCCAGTCACTCTGTGTATTTTGAGTGTAGGGCAACGCACTGCACTCTTCCTTGGGAGAGCCAGATTTCCTCAGCTCTCCAACAGCTCCAGGAAATTTGTTCTCTCACGTCCTACATGTCATGCAAATCTTCCTCATTGCCCTAGGCTGAGCGGCACTGAGAAACCAAAACTGCTTCGCATTCCTTCTACAAAGTCATACCTTAAGACCCCATCCTTACAGGAGAAAGTCGGCTTGCCTTCCTGCTGTAAACAAAGCACAGTTCTTCCTCTTACACTACAGGGTTTTAGAAGAAGCCCAGCGCGAGAGCATACCTAGAGCGCTCCTTGGGGGAGGCGGTTGGCTACACGCAGAACGCCGTGCCAAATAAACTTTATTCAAGGAAGGGAGCAGTTTGTAGCCAGAGTGTATATTTACTTGGTAGAAATCACAAGGAGGTAGGCTGCGTGTTCGCTGGAAACGGGGACCTGATGGCACAAGCCTTGCTTTCCCATTTTGAATGCTCCATTCATGCTGCCTTGAAGCTACCTAAATAACAGTTTTAGGACGTGTCTCTAGTCACTGTAGGCAGGGCTCAGGGAAGGGAACGAGTGTTCTCTACATCAACAGGTTGCTTTCGTAGCCTGAGTGGGAGCCTCTCCTGAGACGCTGTAGAGCTAAAAGGAAACTTGACGTGAGTCCTTTCCTCAAGGTAAAGTCTTGAAGAGCTCTGCCGAAGCTAAGTTTGGAGCAGTTTCATTGAGGCATTAGTTTCAGGTCTGTTTTCTTTTAATGTTAGTAAGCTTTTCAAGACAGTGAGGACCTCACGTTGGCACCCTATTCCCTGCAAGAACACCGAGTACCGGCAGGATCCACTGGGCTGCTAAGGAACATCCAGGCCCGGAAACCTTTCCCAGTCACTCTGTGTATTTTGAGTGTAGGGCAACACACTGCACTCTTCCTTGGGAGAGCCAGATTTCCTCAGCTCTCCAACAGCTCCAGGAAATTTGTTCTCTCACGTCCTACATGTCTTGCAAATCTGCCTCATTGCCCTAGGCTGAGCGGCACTGAGAAACCAAAACTGCTTCGCATTCCTTCTACAAAGTCATACCTTAAGACCCCATCCTTACAGGAGAAAGTCGGCTTGCCTTCCTGCTGTAAACAAAGCACAGTTCTTCCTCTTACACTACAGGGTTTTAGAAGAAGCCCAGCGCGACAGCATACCTAGAGCGCTCCTTGGGGGAGGCGGTTGGCTACACGCAGAACTCCGTGCCAAATAAACTTTATTCAAGGAAGGGACCAGTGGGTAGCTTGAGGGTCCATTTACTTGGTAGAAATCACAAGGAGGTAGGCTGCGTGTTCGCTGGAAACGGGGACCTGATGGCACAAGCCTTACTTTCCCATTTTGAATGCTCCATTCATGCTGCCTTGAAGCTACCTAAATAACAATTTTAGGACGGGTCTCTAGTCACTGTAGGCAGGGGTCTGGGAAGGGAACGAGTGTTCTCTATATCAACAGGGTGCTTTTATAGCCTGGGTGGGAGCTTCTCCTGAGAAGCTCTAGAGCTAAAAGGAAACATGACGTGAGTCCTTTCCTCAAGGTAAAGCCTTGAATAGCCCTACGGAAGCTAAGTTTGGAGCAGTTTCCTTGAGGCATTAGTTTCAGGTCTGTTTTCTTTTAAGGTTAGTAAGCTTTTCAAGACAGCGAGGACATCGCCTGGGCACCCTATTCCCTGCAAAAACACCGAGTACAGGCAGGCTCCACTGGGCTGCTAAGAAACATCCAGGCCCGGAAACCTTTCCCAGTCACTCTGTGTATTTTGAGTGTAGGGCAACACACTGCACTCTTCCTTGGGAGAGCTAGATTTCCTCAGCCCTCTTATGGCTCCAGGAAATGTGTTCTCTCATATCCTCCACGTCATGCAAACCTGCCTCATTGCCCTAGGCTGAAAGGCACTGAGAAAGCAAAACTTCTTCGCATTCCTTGCACTAAGTCATAGCTTAGGACCCCATCCTTACAGGAGAAAGTCGGCTTGCGTTCCTGCTGTAACCAAAGCACAGTTCTTCCTCTTACTCGGCAGGGTTTTAGAAGAAGCTAAGCGCGATAGCATACCTAGAGCGCTCCTTGGGGGAGGCGGTTGGCTACACGCAGAACTCCGTGCCAAATAAACTTTATTCAAGGAAGGGACCAGTGGGTAGCTTGAGGGTACGTTTACTTGGTAGAAATCACAAGGAGGTAGGCTGCGTGTTCGCTGGAAACGGGGACCTGATGGCACAAGCCTTACTTTCCCATTTTGAATGCTCCATTCATGCTGCCTTGAAGCTACCTAAATAACAATTTCAGGACGGGTCTCTAGTCACTGTAGGCAGGGGTCTGGGAAGGGAACGAGTGTTCTCTACATCAACAGGGTGCTTTTATAGCCTGGGTGGGAGCTTCTCCTGAGAAGCTCTAGAGCTAAAAGGAAACATGACGTGAGTCCTTTCCGCAAGGTAAACCCTTGAATAGCCCTGCCGAAGCTAAGTTTGGAGCAGTTTCCTTGAGGCATTAGTTTCAGGTCTGTTTTCTTTTAAGGTTAGTAAGCTTTTCAAGACAGCGAGGACCTCACGTGGGCACCCTATTCCCTGCAAGAACACCGAGTAAAGGCAGGCTCCGCTGGGCTGCTAAGAAACATCCAGGCCCGGAAACCTTTCCCACTCACTCTTTGTATTTTGAGTGTAGGGCAACACACTGCACTCTTCCTAGGGAGAGCTAGATTTCCTCAGCCCTCTTATGGCTCCAGGGAATGTGTTCTCTCATGTCCTCCACGTCATGCAAACCTGCCTCATTGCCCTGGGCTGAAGGGCACTGAGAAACCAAAGCTGCTTCGCATTCCTTCCACAAAGTCATACCTTAAGGCCCCATCCTTACAGGAGAAAGTCGGCTTGCCTTCCTGCTGTAAACAAAGCACAGTTCTTCCTCTTACACTACATGGTTTTAGAAGAAGCTAAGCGCGATAGCATACCTAGAGCGCTCCTTGGGGGAGGCGGTTGGCTACACGCAGAACTCCGTGCCAAATAAACTTTATTTAAGGAAGGGAGCAGGTTGTAGCCAGAGTGTATATTTACTTGGTAGAAATCACAAGGAGGTAGGCTGCGTGTTCGCTGGAAACGGGGACCTGATGGCACAAGCCTTGCTTTCCCATTTTGAATGCTCCATTCATGCTGCCTTGAAGCTACCTAAATAACAGTTTTAGGACGGGTCTCTAGTCACTGTAGGCAGGGCTCTGGGAAGGGAACGAGTGTCCTCTACATCAACAGGGGGCTTTCGTAGCCTAGGTGGGAGCCTCTCCTGAGACGCTCTAGAGATAAAAGGAAACTTGACGTGAGTCCTTTCCTCAAGGTAGAGCCTTGAATAGCACTGCCGAAGCTAAGTTTGGAGCAGTTTTCTTGAGGCATTAGTTTCAGGTCTGTTTTCTTTTAAGGTTAGTAAGCTTTTCAAGACAGCGAGGACCTCGCGTGGGAACCCTATTCCCTGCAAGAACACCGAGTACCGGCAGGCTCCACTGGGCTGCTAAGAAACATCCAGGCCTGGAAACCATTCCCAGTCACTCTGTGTATTTTGAGTGTAGGGCAACACACTGCACTCTTCCTTGGGAGAGCCAGATTTCCTCAGCTCTCCAACAGCTCCAGGAAATTTGTTCTCTCACGTCCTACATGTCATGCAAATCTGCCTCATTGCCCTAGGCTGAGCGGCACTGAGAAACCAAAACTGCTTCGCATTCCTTCTACAAAGTCATACCTTAAGACCCCATCCTTACAGGAGAAAGTCGGCTTGCCTTCCTGCTGTAAACAAAGCACAGTTCTTCCTCTTACACTACAGGGTTTTAGAAGAAGCCCAGCGCGACAGCATACCTAGAGCGCTCCTTGGGGGAGGCGGTTGGCTACACGCAGAACTCCGTGCCAAATAAACTTTATTCAAGGAAGGGAGCAGTTTGTAGCCAGAGTGTATATTTACTTGGTAGAAATCACAAGGAGGTAGGCTGCGTGTTCGCTGGAAACGGGGACCTGATGGCACAAGCCTTGCTTTCCCATTTTGAATGCTCCATTCATGCTGCCTTGAAGCTACCTAAATAACAGTTTTAGGACGTGTCTCTAGTCACTGTAGGCAGGGCTCAGGGAAGGGAACGAGTGTTCTCTACATCAACAGGTTGCTTTCGTAGCCTGAGTGGGAGCCTCTCCTGAGACGCTGTAGAGCTAAAAGGAAACTTGACGTGAGTCCTTTCCTCAAGGTAAAGCCTTGAAGAGCTCTGCCGAAGCTAAGTTTGGAGCAGTTTCATTGAGGCATTAGTTTCAGGTCTGTTTTCTTTTAATGTTAGTAAGCTTTTCAAGACAGTGAGGACCTCACGTTGGCACCCTATTCCCTGCAAGAACACCGAGTACCGGCAGGATCCACTGGGCTGCTAAGGAACATCCAGGCCCGGAAACCTTTCCCAGTCACTCTGTGTATTTTGAGTGTAGGGCAACACACTGCACTCTTCCTTGGGAGAGCCAGATTTCCTCAGCTCTCCAACAGCTCCAGGAAATTTGTTCTCTCACGTCCTACATGTCATGCAAATCTGCCTCATTGCCCTAGGCTGAGCGGCACTGAGAAACCAAAACTGCTTCGCATTCCTTCTACAAAGTCATACCTTAAGACCCCATCCTTACAGGAGAAAGTCGGCTTGCCTTCCTGCCGTAAACAAAGCACAGTTCTTCCTCTTACACTACAGGGTTTTAGAAGAAGCCCAGCGCGACAGCATACCTAGAGCGCTCCTTGGGGGAGGCGGTTGGCTACACGCAGAACTCCGTGCCAAATAAACTTTATTCAAGGAAGGGAGCAGTTTGTAGCCAGAGTGTATATTTACTTGGTAGAAATCACAAGGAGGTAGGCTGCGGGTTCGCTGGAAACGGGGACCTGATGGCACAAGCCTTGCTTTCCCATTTTGAATGCTCCATTCATGCTGCCTTGAAGCTACCTAAATAACAGTTTTAGGACGTGTCTCTAGTCACTGTAGGCAGGGCTCAGGGAAGGGAACGAGTGTTCTCTACATCAACAGGTTGCTTTCGTAGCCTGAGTGGGAGCCTCTCCTGAGACGCTGTAGAGCTAAAAGGAAACTTGACGTGAGTCCTTTCCTCAAGGTAAAGCCTTGAAGAGCTCTGCCGAAGCTAAGTTTGGAGCAGTTTCATTGAGGCATTAGTTTCAGGTCTGTTTTCTTTTAATGTTAGTAAGCTTTTCAAGACAGTGAGGACCTCACGTGGGCACCCTATTCCCTGGAAGAACACCGAGTACCGGCAGGATCCACTGGGCTGCTAAGGAACATCCAGGCCCGGAAACCTTTCCCAGTCACTCTGTGTATTTTGAGTGTAGGGCAACACACTGCACTCTTCCTTGGGAGAGCTAGATTTCCTCATCCCTCTTTTGGCTCCAGGAAATGTGTTCTCTCATATCCTCCACGTCATGCAAATCTGCCTCTTTGCCCTAGGCTGAAGGGCACTGAGAAACCAAAACTGCTTCGCATTCCTTGCACAAAGTCATAGCTTAGGACCCCATCCTTACTGGAGAAAGTCGGCTTGCGTTCCTGCTGTAACCAAAGCACAGTTCTTCCTCTTACTCGCCAGGGTTTTAGAAGAAGCTAAGCGCGATAGCATACCTAGAGCGCTCCTTGGGGGAGGCGGTTGGCTACACGCAGAACTCCGTTGCAAATAAACTTTATTCAAGGAAGGGACCAGTGGGTAGCTTGAGGGTCCATTTACTTGGTAGAAATCACAAGGAGATAGGCTGCATGTTCGCTGGAAACGGGGACGTGATGGCACAGGCCTTGCTTTCCCATTTTGAATGCTCCATTCATGCTGCCTTGAAGCTACCTAAATTACAGTTTTAGGACGGGTCTCTAGTCACTGTAGGCAGGGCTCTGGGAAGGGAACGAGTGTTCTCTATATCAACAGGGTGCTTTTATAGCCTGGGTGGGAGCTTTTCCTGAGAAGCTCTAGAGCTAAAAGGAAACATGACGTGAGTCCTTTCCTCAAGGTAAAGCCTTGAATAGCCCTACGAAGCTAAGTTTGGAGCAGTTTCCTTGAGGCATTAGTTTCAGGTCTGTTTTCTTTTAAGGTTAGTAAGCTTTTCAAGACAGCGAGAACCTCGCCTGGGCACCCTATTCCCTGCAAAAACACCGAGTACAGGCAGGCTCCACTGGGCTGCTAAGAAACATCCAGGCCGGGAAACCATTCCCAGTCACTCTGTGTATTTTGAGTGTAGGGCAATACACTGCACTCTTCCTTGGGAGAGCTAGATTTCCTCAGCCCTCTTATGGCTCCAGGAAATGTGTTCTCTCATGTCCTCCACGTCATGCAAATCTGCCTCATTGCCCTAGGCTGAAGGGCACTGAGAAACCAAAACTGCTTCGCATTCCTTCTACAAAGTAATACCTTAAGACCCCATCCTTACAGGAGAAAGTCGGCTTGCGTTCCAGCTGTAACCAAAGCACAGTTCTTCCTCTTACACTACAGGGTTTTAGAAGAAGCCCAGCGCGATAGCATACCTAGAGCGCTCCTTGGGGGAGGCGGTTGGCGACACGCAGAACTCCGTGCCAAATAAACTTTATTCAAGGAAGGGACCAGTTTGTAGCCAGAGTGTATATTTACTTGGTAGAAATCACAAGGAGGCAGGCTGCGTGTTTGCTGGAAACGGGGACCTGATGGCACAAGCCTTGCTTTCCCATTTTGAATGCTCCATTCATGCTGCCTTGAAGCTACCTAAATAACAGTTTTAGGACGGGTCTCTAGTCACTGTAGGCAGGGCTCTGGGAAGGGAACGAGTGCTCTCTACATCAACAGGTTGCTTTCGTACCTGAGTGGGAGCCTCTCCTGAGACGCTGTAGAGCTAAAAGGAAACTTGACGTGAGTCCTTTCCTCAAGGTAAAGCCTTGAATAGCCCTGCCAGAGCTAAGCTTGGAGTAGTTTCATTGAGGCATTAGTTTCAGGTCTGTTTTCTTTTTAGGTTAGTAAGCTTTTCAGGACAACGAGGACCTCGCCTGGGCACCCTATTCCCTGCAAGAACACCGAGTACCGGCAGGCTCCACTGGGCTGCTAAGAAACATCCAGGCCCGGAAACCTTTCCAAGTCACTCTGTGTATTTTGAGTGTAGGGCAACACACTGCACTCTTCCTTGGGAGAGCTAGATTTCCTCAGCACTCTTATGGCTCCAGGAAATGTGTTCTCTCATGTCCTCCACGTCATGCAAACCTGCCTCATTGCCCTAGGCTGAAAGGCACTGAGAAAGCAAAACTGCTTCGCATTCCTTGCACTAAGTCATAGCTTAGGACCCCATCCTTACAGGAGAAAGTCGGCTTGCGTTCCTGCTGTAACCAAAGCACAGTTCTTCCTCTTACTCGGCAGGGTTTTAGAAGAAGCTAAGTGCGATAGCATACCTAGAGAGCTCCTTGGGGGAGGCGGTTGGCTACACGCAGAACTCCGTGCCAAATAAACTTTATTCAAGGAAGGGACCAGTGGGTAGCTTGAGGGTACATTTACTTGGTAGAAATCACAAGGAGGTAGGCTGCGTGTTCGCTGGAAACGGGGACCTGATGGCACAAGCCTTACTTTCCCATTTTGAATGCTCCATTCATGCTGCCTTGAAGCTACCTAAATAACAATTTTAGGACGGGTCTCTAGTCACTGTAGGCAGGGGTCTGGGAAGGGAACGAGTGTTCTCTACATCAACAGGGTGCTTTTATAGCCTGGGTGGGAGCTTCTCCTGAGAAGCTCTAGAGCTAAAAGGAAACATGACGTGAGTCCTTTACTCAAGGTAAAGCCTTGAATAGCCCTACCGAAGCTAAGTTTGGAGCAGTTTCCTTGAGGCATTAGTTTCAGGTCTGTTTTCTTTTAAGGTTAGTACGCTTTTCAAGACAGCGAGGACGTCGACTGGGCACCCTATTCCCTGCAAGAACACCGAGTACAGGCAGGCTCCGCTGGGCTGCTAAGAAACATCCAGGCCCGGAAAACTTTCCCAGTCACTCTGTGTATTTTGAGTGTAGGGCAACACACTGCACTCTTCCTTGGGAGAGCTAGATTTCCTCAGCCCTCTTATGGCTCCAGGAAATGTGTTCTCTCATGTCCTCCACGTCATGCAAACCTGCCTCATTGCCCTGGGCTGAAGGGCACTGAGAAACCAAAGCTGCTTCGCATTCCTTCCACAAAGTCATAGCTTAAGGCCCCATCCTTACAGGAGAAAGTCGGCTTGCCTTACTGCTGTAAACAAAGCACAGTTCTTCCTCTTACACTACATGGTTTTAGAAGATGCTCAGCGCGAGAGCATAACTAGAGCGCTCCTTGGGGGAGGCGGTTGGCTACACGCAGAACTCGGTTGCAAATAAACTTTATTCAAGGAAGGGACCAGTGGGTAGCTTGAGGGTACATTTACTTGGTAGAAATCACAAGGAGGTAGGCTGCATGTTCGCTGGAAACGGGGACCTGATGGCACAAGCCTTGCTTTCCCATTTTGAATGCTCCATTCATGCTGCCTTGAAGCTACCTAAATAACAGTTTTAGGACGGGTCTCTAGTCACTGTAGGCAGGGCTCTGGGAAGGGAACGAGTGTTCTCTACATCAACAGGTTGCTTTCGTAGCCTGAGTGGGAGCCTCTCCTGAGACGCTGTAGAGCTAAAAGGAAACTTGACGAGTCCTTTCCTCAAGGTAAAGCCTTGAATAGCCCTGCCAGAGCTAAGCTTGGAGCAGTTTCATTGAGGCATTAGTTTCAGATCTGTTTTCTTTTAAGGTTAGTAAGCTTTTCAAGACACCGAGGACCTCGCCTGGGCACCCTATTCCCTGCAAGAACACCGAGTACAGACAGGCTCCACTGGGCTGCTAAGAAACATCCAGGCACGGAAACCTTTCCCACTCACTCTGTGTATTTTGAGTGTAGGGCAACACACTGCACTCTTCCTTGGGAGAGCTAGATTTCCTCAGCACTCTTATGGCTCCAGGAAATGTGTTCTCTCATGTCCTCCACGTCATGCAAACCTGCCTCATTGCCCTAGGCTGAAAGGCACTGAGAAAGCAAAACTGCTTCGCATTCCTTGCACTAAGTCATAGCTTAGGACCCCATCCTTACAGGAGAAAGTCGGCTTGCGTTCCTGCTGTAACCAAAGCACAGTTCTTCCTCTTACTCGGCAGGGTTTTAGAAGAAGCTAAGCGCGATAGCATACCTAGAGCGCTCCTTGGGGGAGGCGGGTGGCTACACGCAGAACTCCGTGCCAAATAAACTTTATTTAAGGAAGGGACCAGTTTGTAGCCAGAGTGTATATTTACTTGGTAGAAATCACAAGGAGGTAGGCTGCGTGTTCGCTGGAAACGGGGACCTGATGGCACAGGCCTTGCTTTCCCATTTTGAATGCTCCATTCATGCTGCCTTGAAGCTACCTAAATAACAGTTTTAGGACGGGTCTCTAGTCACTGTAGGCAGGGGTCTGGGAAGGGAACGAGTGTTCTCTACATCAACAGGGTGCTTTTATAGCCTGGGTGGGAGCTTCTCCTGAGAAGCTCTAGAGCTAAAAGGAAACATGACGTGAGTCCTTTCCGCAAGGTAAAGCCTTGAATAGCCCTGCCGAAGCTAAGTTTGGAGCAGTTTCCTTGAGGCATTAGTTTCAGGTCAGTTTTCTTTTAAGGTTAGTAAGCTTTTCAAGACAGCGAGGACCTCACGTGGGCACCCTATTCCCTGCAAGAACACCGAGTACCGACAGGCTCCACTGGGCTGCTAAGAAACATCCAGGACCGGAAACCTTTCCCAGTCACTCTGTGTATTTTGAGTGTAGGGCAACACACTGCACTCTTCCTTGGGAGAGCTAGATTTCCTCAGCCCTCTTATGGCTCCAGGAAATGTGTTCTCTCATATCCTACACGTCATGCAAATCTGCCTCATTGCCCTAGGCTGAAGGGCACTGAGAAACCAAAACTGCTTCGCATTCCTTGCATTAAGTCATAGCTTAGGACCCCATCCTTACAGGAGAAAGTCAGCCTGCGTTCCTGCTGTAACCAAAGCACAGTTCTTCCTCTTACTCGGCAGGGTTTTAGAAGAAGCGAAGCGCGATAGCATACCTATAGCACTCCTTGGGGGAGGCGGTTGGCTACACGCAGAACTCCGTTGCAAATAAACTTTATTCAAGGAAGGGACCAGTGGGTAGCTTGAGGGTACATTTACTTGGTAGAAATCACAAGGAGGTAGGCTGCATGTTCGCTGGAAACGGGGACCTGATGGCACAAGCCTTGCTTTCCCATTTTGAATGCTCCATTCATGCTGCCTTGAAGCTACCTAAATAACAGTTTTAGGACGGGTCTCTAGTCACTGTAGGCAGGGCTCTGGGAAGGGAACGAGTGTTCTCTACATCAACAGGTTGCTTTCGTAGCCTGAGTGGGAGCCTCTCCTGAGACGCTGTAGAGCTAAAAGGAAACTTGACGAGTCCTTTCCTCAAGGTAAAGCCTTGAATAGCCCTGCCAGAGCTAAGCTTGGAGCAGTTTCATTGAGGCATTAGTTTCAGATCTGTTTTCTTTTAAGGTTAGTAAGCTTTTCAAGACACCGAGGACCTCGCCTGGGCACCCTAATTCCTGCAAGAACACCGAGTACAGACAGGCTCCACTGGCCTGCTAAGAAACATCCAGGCCCGGAAACCTTTCCCACTCACTCTGTGTATTTTGAGTGTAGGGCAACACACTGCACTCTTCCTTGGGAGAGCTAGATTTCCTCAGCCCTCTTATGGCTCCAGGAAATGTGTTCTCTCATGTCCTCCACGTCATGCAAATCTGCCTCATTGCCCTAGGCTGAAGGGCACTGAGAAACCAAAACTGCTTCGCATTCCTTCCACAATGTCATAGCTTAAGGCCCCATCCTTACAGGAGAAAGTCGGCTTGCGTTTCTGTTGTAACCAAAGCGCAATTCTTCCTCATACACGGCAGGGTTTTAGAAGAAGCTAAGCGCGATAGCATACCTAGAGCGCTCCTTGGGGGAGGCGGTTGGCTACACGCAGAACTCCGTGCCAAATAAACTTTATTCAAGGAAGGGACCAGTGGGTAGCTTGAGGGTCCATTTACTTGGTAGAAATCACAAGGAGGTAGGCTGCGTGTTCGCTGGAAACGGGGACCTGATGGCACAAGCCTTACTTTCCCATTTTGAATGCTCCATTCATGCTGCCTTGAAGCTACCTAAATAACAATTTTAGGACGGGTCTCTAGTCACTGTAGGCAGGGGTCTGGGAAGGGAACGAGTGTTCTCTATATCAACAGGGTGCTTTTATAGCCTGGGTGGGAGCTTCTCCTGAGAAGCTCTAGAGCTAAAAGGAAACATGACGTGAGTCCTTTCCTCAAGGTAAAGCCTTGAATAGCCCTACGGAAGCTAAGTTTGGAGCAGTTTCCTTGAGGCATTAGTTTCAGGTCTGTTTTCTTTTAAGGTTAGTAAGCTTTTCAAGACAGCGAGGACATCGCCTGGGCACCCTATTCCCTGCAAAAACACCGAGTACAGGCAGGCTCCACTGGGCTGCTAAGAAACATCCAGGCCCGGAAACCTTTCCCAGTCACTCTGTGTATTTTGAGTGTAGGGCAACACACTGCACTCTTCCTTGGGAGAGCTAGATTTCCTCAGCCCTCTTATGGCTCCAGGAAATGTGTTCTCTCTTGTCCTCCACGGCATGCAAACCTGCCTCATTGCCCTGGGCTGAAGGGCACTGAAAACCAAAGCTGCTTCGCATTCCTTCCACAAAGTCATAGCTTAAGGCCCCATCCTTACAGGAGAAAGTCGGCTTGCCTTCCTGCTATAAACAAAGCACAGTTCTTCCTCTTACACTACATGGTTTTAGAAGAAGCCCAGCGCGATAGCATACCTAGAGCGCTCCTTGGGGGAGGCGGTTGGCTACACGCAGAACTCCGTGCCAAATAAACTTTATTTAAGGAAGGGACCAGTTTGTAGCCAGAGTGTATATTTACTTGGTAGAAATCACAAGGAGGTAGGCTGCGTGTTCGCTGGAAACGGGGACCTGATGGCACAGGCCTTGCTTTCCCATTTTGAATGCTCCATTCATGCTGCCTTGAAGCTACCTAAATAACAGTTTTAGGACGGGTCTCTAGTCACTGTAGGCAGGGGTCTGGGAAGGGAACGAGTGTTCTCTACATCAACAGGGTGCTTTTATAGCCTGGGTGGGAGCTTCTCCTGAGAAGCTCTAGAGCTAAAAGGAAACATGACGTGAGTCCTTTCCGCAAGGTAAAGCCTTGAATAGCCTTGCCGAAGCTAAGTTTGGAGCAGTTTCCTTGAGGCATTAGTTTCAGGTCAGTTTTCTTTTAAGGTTAGTAAGCTTTTCAAGACAGCGAGGACCTCACGTGGGCACCCTATTCCCTGCAAGAACACCGAGTACCGACAGGCTCCACTGGGCTGCTAAGAAACATCCAGGACCGGAAACTTTTCCCAGTCACTCTGTGTATTTTGAGTGTAGGGCAACACACTGCACTCTTCCTTGGGAGAGCTAGATTTCCTCAGCCCTCTTATGGCTCCAGGAAATGTGTTCTCTCATATCCTACACGTCATGCAAATCTGCCTCATTGCCCTAGGGTGAAGGGCACTGAGAAACCAAAACTGCTTCGCATTCCTTGCATTAAGTCATAGCTTAGGACCCCATCCTTACAGGAGAAAGTCAGCCTGCGTTCCTGCTGTAACCAAAGCACAGTTCTTCCTCTTACTCGGCAGGGTTTTAGAAGAAGCGAAGCGCGATAGCATACCTATAGCACTCCTTGGGGGAGGCGGTTGGCTACACGCAGAACTCCGTTGCAAATAAACTTTATTCAAGGAAGGGACCAGTGGGTAGCTTGAGGGTACATTTACTTGGTAGAAATCACAAGGAGGTAGGCTGCATGTTCGCTGGAAACGGGGACCTGATGGCACAAGCCTTGCTTTCCCATTTTGAATGCTCCATTCATGCTGCCTTGAAGCTACCTAAATAACAGTTTTAGGACGGGTCTCTAGTCACTGTAGGCAGGGCTCTGGGAAGGGAACGAGTGTTCTCTACATCAACAGGTTGCTTTCGTAGCCTGAGTGGGAGCCTCTCCTGAGACGCTGTAGAGCTAAAAGGAAACTTGACGAGTCCTTTCCTCAAGGTAAAGCCTTGAATAGCCCTGCCAGAGCTAAGCTTGGAGCAGTTTCATTGAGGCATTAGTTTCAGATCTGTTTTCTTTTAAGGTTAGTAAGCTTTTCAAGACACCGAGGACCTCGCCTGGGCACCCTAATTCCTGCAAGAACACCGAGTACAGACAGGCTCCACTGGCCTGCTAAGAAACATCCAGGCCCGGAAACCTTTCCCACTCACTCTGTGTATTTTGAGTGTAGGGCAACACACTGCACTCTTCCTTGGGAGAGCTAGATTTCCTCAGCCCTCTTATGGCTCCAGGAAATGTGTTCTCTCATGTCCTCCACGTCATGCAAATCTGCCTCATTGCCCTAGGCTGAAGGGCACTGAGAAACCAAAACTGCTTCGCATTCCTTCCACAAAGTCATAGCTTAAGGCCCCATCCTTACAGGAGAAAGTCGGCTTGCGTTTCTGTTGTAACCAAAGCGCAATTCTTCCTCATACACGGCAGGGTTTTAGAAGAAGCTAAGCGCGATAGCATACCTAGAGCGCTCCTTGGGGGAGGCGGTTGGCTACACGCAGAACTCCGTGCCAAATAAACTTTATTCAAGGAAGGGACCAGTGGGTAGCTTGAGGGTACATTTACTTGGTAGAAATCACAAGGAGGTAGGCTGCGTGTTCGCTGGAAACGGGGACCTGATGGCACAAGCCTTACTTTCCCATTTTGAATGCTCCATTCATGCTGCCTTGAAGCTACCTAAATAACAATTTTAGGACGGGTCTCTAGTCACTGTAGGCAGGGGTCTGGGAAGGGAACGAGTGTTCTCTATATCAACAGGGTGCTTTTATAGCCTGGGTGGGAGCTTCTCCTGAGAAGCTCTAGAGCTAAAAGGAAACATGACGTGAGTCCTTTCCTCAAGGTAAAGCCTTGAATAGCCCTACGGAAGCTAAGTTTGGAGCAGTTTCCTTGAGGCATTAGTTTCAGGTCTGTTTTCTTTTAAGGTTAGTAAGCTTTTCAAGACAGCGAGGACATCGCCTGGGCACCCTATTCCCTGCAAAAACACCGAGTACAGGCAGGCTCCACTGGGCTGCTAAGAAACATCCAGGCCCGGAAACCTTTCCCAGTCACTCTGTGTATTTTGAGTGTAGGGCAACACACTGCACTCTTCCTTGGGAGAGCTAGATTTCCTCAGCCCTGTTATGGCTCCAGGAAATGTGTTCTCTCATATCCTCCACGTCATGCAAACCTGCCTCATTGCCCTAGCCTGAAAGGCACTGAGAAAGCAAAACTGCTTCGCATTCCTTGCACTAAGTCACAGCTTAGGACCCCATCCTTACAGGAGAAAGTCGGCTTGCGTTCCTGCTGTAACCAAAGCACAGTTCTTCCTCTTACTCGGCAGGGTTTTAGAAGAAGCTAAGCGCGATAGCATACCTAGAGCGCTCCTTGGGGGAGGCGGGTGGCTACACGCAGAACTCCGTGCCAAATAAACTTTATTAAAGGAAGGGACCAGTGGGTAGCTTGAGGGTACGTTTACTTGGTAGAAATCACAAGGAGGTAGGCTGCGTGTTCGCTGGAAACGGGGACCTGATGGCACAAGCCTTACTTTCCCATTTTGAATGCTCCATTCATGCTGCCTTGAAGCTACCTAAATAACAATTTCAGGACGGGTCTCTAGTCACTGTAGGCAGGGGTCTGGGAAGGAAACGAGTGTTCTCTACATCAACAGGGTGCTTTTATAGCCTGGGTGGGAGCTTCTCCTGAGAAGCTCTAGAGCTAAAAGGAAACATGACGTGAGTCCTTTCCGCAAGGTAAAGCCTTGAATAGCCCTGCCGAAGCTAAGTTTGGAGCAGTTTCCTTGAGGCATTAGTTTCAGGTCTGTTTTCTTTTAAGGTTAGTAAGCTTTTCAAGACAGCGAGGACCTCACGTGGGCACCCTATTCCCTGCAAGAACACCGAGTACCGGCAGGCTCCACTGGGCTGCTAAGAAACATCCAGGCCCGGAAACCTTTCCCACTCACTCTGTGTATTTTGAGTGTAGGGCAACACACTGCACTCTTCTTAGGGAGAGCTAGATTTCCTCAGCCCTCTTATGGCTCCAGGGAATGTGTTCTCTCATGTCCTCCACGTCATGCAAACCTGCCTCATTGCCCTGGGCTGAAGGGCACTGAGAAACCAAAGCTGCTTCGCATTCCTTCCACAAAGTCATACCTTAAGGCCCCATCCTTACAGGAGAAAGTCGGCTTGCCTTCCTGCTGTAAACAAAGCACAGTTCTTCCTCTTACACTACATGGTTTTAGAAGAAGCTAAGCGCGATAGCATACCTAGAGCGCTCCTTGGGGGAGGCGGTTGGCTACACGCAGAACTCCGTGCCAAATAAACTTTATTTAAGGAAGGGAGCAGTTTGTAGCCAGAGTGTATATTTACTTGGTAGAAATCACAAGGAGGTAGGCTGCGTGTTCGCTGGAAACGGGGACCTGATGGCACAAGCCTTGCTTTCCCATTTTGAATGCTCCATTCATGCTGCCTTGAAGCTACCTAAATAACAGTTTTAGGACGGGTCTCTAGTCACTGTATGCAGGGCTCTGGGAAGGGAACGAGTGTCCTCTACATCAACAGGGGGCTTTCGTAGCCTAGGTGGGAGCCTCTCCTGAGACGCTCTAGAGATAAAAGGAAACTTGACGTGAGTCCTTTCCTCAAGGTTGAGCCTTGAATAGCACTGCCGAAGCTAAGTTTGGAGCAGTTTTCTTGAGGCATTAGTTTCAGGTCTGTTTTCTTTTAAGGTTAGTAAGCTTTTCAAGACAGCGAGGACCTCGCGTGGGAACCCTATTCCCTGCAAGAACACCGAGTACCGGCAGGCTCCACTGGGCTGCTAAGAAACATCCAGGCCTGGAAACCATTCCCAGTCACTCTGTGTATTTTGAGTGTAGGGCAACGCACTGCACTCTTCCTTGGGAGAGCCAGATTTCCTCAGCTCTCCAACAGCTCCAGGAAATTTGTTCTCTCACGTCCTACATGTCATGCAAATCTTCCTCATTGCCCTAGGCTGAGCGGCACTGAGAAACCAAAACTGCTTCGCATTCCTTCTACAAAGTCATACCTTAAGACCCCATCCTTACAGGAGAAAGTCGGCTTGCCTTCCTGCTGTAAACAAAGCACAGTTCTTCCTCTTACACTACAGGGTTTTAGAAGAAGCCCAGCGCGAGAGCATACCTAGAGCGCTCCTTGGGGGAGGCGGTTGGCTACACGCAGAACGCCGTGCCAAATAAACTTTATTCAAGGAAGGGAGCAGTTTGTAGCCAGAGTGTATATTTACTTGGTAGAAATCACAAGGAGGTAGGCTGCGTGTTCGCTGGAAACGGGGACCTGATGGCACAAGCCTTGCTTTCCCATTTTGAATGCTCCATTCATGCTGCCTTGAAGCTACCTAAATAACAGTTTTAGGACGTGTCTCTAGTCACTGTAGGCAGGGCTCAGGGAAGGGAACGAGTGTTCTCTACATCAACAGGTTGCTTTCGTAGCCTGAGTGGGAGCCTCTCCTGAGACGCTGTAGAGCTAAAAGGAAACTTGACGTGAGTCCTTTCCTCAAGGTAAAGTCTTGAAGAGCTCTGCCGAAGCTAAGTTTGGAGCAGTTTCATTGAGGCATTAGTTTCAGGTCTGTTTTCTTTTAATGTTAGTAAGCTTTTCAAGACAGTGAGGACCTCACGTTGGCACCCTATTCCCTGCAAGAACACCGAGTACCGGCAGGATCCACTGGGCTGCTAAGGAACATCCAGGCCCGGAAACCTTTCCCAGTCACTCTGTGTATTTTGAGTGTAGGGCAACACACTGCACTCTTCCTTGGGAGAGCCAGATTTCCTCAGCTCTCCAACAGCTCCAGGAAATTTGTTCTCTCACGTCCTACATGTCTTGCAAATCTGCCTCATTGCCCTAGGCTGAGCGGCACTGAGAAACCAAAACTGCTTCGCATTCCTTCTACAAAGTCATACCTTAAGACCCCATCCTTACAGGAGAAAGTCGGCTTGCCTTCCTGCTGTAAACAAAGCACAGTTCTTCCTCTTACACTACAGGGTTTTAGAAGAAGCCCAGCGCGACAGCATACCTAGAGCGCTCCTTGGGGGAGGCGGTTGGCTACACGCAGAACTCCGTGCCAAATAAACTTTATTCAAGGAAGGGACCAGTGGGTAGCTTGAGGGTCCATTTACTTGGTAGAAATCACAAGGAGGTAGGCTGCGTGTTCGCTGGAAACGGGGACCTGATGGCACAAGCCTTACTTTCCCATTTTGAATGCTCCATTCATGCTGCCTTGAAGCTACCTAAATAACAATTTTAGGACGGGTCTCTAGTCACTGTAGGCAGGGGTCTGGGAAGGGAACGAGTGTTCTCTATATCAACAGGGTGCTTTTATAGCCTGGGTGGGAGCTTCTCCTGAGAAGCTCTAGAGCTAAAAGGAAACATGACGTGAGTCCTTTCCTCAAGGTAAAGCCTTGAATAGCCCTACGGAAGCTAAGTTTGGAGCAGTTTCCTTGAGGCATTAGTTTCAGGTCTGTTTTCTTTTAAGGTTAGTAAGCTTTTCAAGACAGCGAGGACATCGCCTGGGCACCCTATTCCCTGCAAAAACACCGAGTACAGGCAGGCTCCACTGGGCTGCTAAGAAACATCCAGGCCCGGAAACCTTTCCCAGTCACTCTGTGTATTTTGAGTGTAGGGCAACACACTGCACTCTTCCTTGGGAGAGCTAGATTTCCTCAGCCCTCTTATGGCTCCAGGAAATGTGTTCTCTCATATCCTCCACGTCATGCAAACCTGCCTCATTGCCCTAGGCTGAAAGGCACTGAGAAAGCAAAACTTCTTCGCATTCCTTGCACTAAGTCATAGCTTAGGACCCCATCCTTACAGGAGAAAGTCGGCTTGCGTTCCTGCTGTAACCAAAGCACAGTTCTTCCTCTTACTCGGCAGGGTTTTAGAAGAAGCTAAGCGCGATAGCATACCTAGAGCGCTCCTTGGGGGAGGCGGTTGGCTACACGCAGAACTCCGTGCCAAATAAACTTTATTCAAGGAAGGGACCAGTGGGTAGCTTGAGGGTACGTTTACTTGGTAGAAATCACAAGGAGGTAGGCTGCGTGTTCGCTGGAAACGGGGACCTGATGGCACAAGCCTTACTTTCCCATTTTGAATGCTCCATTCATGCTGCCTTGAAGCTACCTAAATAACAATTTCAGGACGGGTCTCTAGTCACTGTAGGCAGGGGTCTGGGAAGGGAACGAGTGTTCTCTACATCAACAGGGTGCTTTTATAGCCTGGGTGGGAGCTTCTCCTGAGAAGCTCTAGAGCTAAAAGGAAACATGACGTGAGTCCTTTCCGCAAGGTAAAGCCTTGAATAGCCCTGCCGAAGCTAAGTTTGGAGCAGTTTCCTTGAGGCATTAGTTTCAGGTCTGTTTTCTTTTAAGGTTAGTAAGCTTTTCAAGACAGCGAGGACCTCACGTGGGCACCCTATTCCCTGCAAGAACACCGAGTAAAGGCAGGCTCCGCTGGGCTGCTAAGAAACATCCAGGCCCGGAAACCTTTCCCACTCACTCTTTGTATTTTGAGTGTAGGGCAACACACTGCACTCTTCCTAGGGAGAGCTAGATTTCCTCAGCCCTCTTATGGCTCCAGGGAATGTGTTCTCTCATGTCCTCCACGTCATGCAAACCTGCCTCATTGCCCTGGGCTGAAGGGCACTGAGAAACCAAAGCTGCTTCGCATTCCTTCCACAAAGTCATACCTTAAGGCCCCATCCTTACAGGAGAAAGTCGGCTTGCCTTCCTGCTGTAAACAAAGCACAGTTCTTCCTCTTACACTACATGGTTTTAGAAGAAGCTAAGCGCGATAGCATACCTAGAGCGCTCCTTGGGGGAGGCGGTTGGCTACACGCAGAACTCCGTGCCAAATAAACTTTATTTAAGGAAGGGAGCAGGTTGTAGCCAGAGTGTATATTTACTTGGTAGAAATCACAAGGAGGTAGGCTGCGTGTTCGCTGGAAACGGGGACCTGATGGCACAAGCCTTGCTTTCCCATTTTGAATGCTCCATTCATGCTGCCTTGAAGCTACCTAAATAACAGTTTTAGGACGGGTCTCTAGTCACTGTAGGCAGGGCTCTGGGAAGGGAACGAGTGTCCTCTACATCAACAGGGGGCTTTCGTAGCCTAGGTGGGAGCCTCTCCTGAGACGCTCTAGAGATAAAAGGAAACTTGACGTGAGTCCTTTCCTCAAGGTAGAGCCTTGAATAGCACTGCCGAAGCTAAGTTTGGAGCAGTTTTCTTGAGGCATTAGTTTCAGGTCTGTTTTCTTTTAAGGTTAGTAAGCTTTTCAAGACAGCGAGGACCTCGCGTGGGAACCCTATTCCCTGCAAGAACACCGAGTACCGGCAGGCTCCACTGGGCTGCTAAGAAACATCCAGGCCTGGAAACCATTCCCAGTCACTCTGTGTATTTTGAGTGTAGGGCAACACACTGCACTCTTCCTTGGGAGAGCCAGATTTCCTCAGCTCTCCAACAGCTCCAGGAAATTTGTTCTCTCACGTCCTACATGTCATGCAAATCTGCCTCATTGCCCTAGGCTGAGCGGCACTGAGAAACCAAAACTGCTTCGCATTCCTTCTACAAAGTCATACCTTAAGACCCCATCCTTACAGGAGAAAGTCGGCTTGCCTTCCTGCTGTAAACAAAGCACAGTTCTTCCTCTTACACTACAGGGTTTTAGAAGAAGCCCAGCGCGACAGCATACCTAGAGCGCTCCTTGGGGGAGGCGGTTGGCTACACGCAGAACTCCGTGCCAAATAAACTTTATTCAAGGAAGGGAGCAGTTTGTAGCCAGAGTGTATATTTACTTGGTAGAAATCACAAGGAGGTAGGCTGCGTGTTCGCTGGAAACGGGGACCTGATGGCACAAGCCTTGCTTTCCCATTTTGAATGCTCCATTCATGCTGCCTTGAAGCTACCTAAATAACAGTTTTAGGACGTGTCTCTAGTCACTGTAGGCAGGGCTCAGGGAAGGGAACGAGTGTTCTCTACATCAACAGGTTGCTTTCGTAGCCTGAGTGGGAGCCTCTCCTGAGACGCTGTAGAGCTAAAAGGAAACTTGACGTGAGTCCTTTCCTCAAGGTAAAGCCTTGAAGAGCTCTGCCGAAGCTAAGTTTGGAGCAGTTTCATTGAGGCATTAGTTTCAGGTCTGTTTTCTTTTAATGTTAGTAAGCTTTTCAAGACAGTGAGGACCTCACGTTGGCACCCTATTCCCTGCAAGAACACCGAGTACCGGCAGGATCCACTGGGCTGCTAAGGAACATCCAGGCCCGGAAACCTTTCCCAGTCACTCTGTGTATTTTGAGTGTAGGGCAACACACTGCACTCTTCCTTGGGAGAGCCAGATTTCCTCAGCTCTCCAACAGCTCCAGGAAATTTGTTCTCTCACGTCCTACATGTCATGCAAATCTGCCTCATTGCCCTAGGCTGAGCGGCACTGAGAAACCAAAACTGCTTCGCATTCCTTCTACAAAGTCATACCTTAAGACCCCATCCTTACAGGAGAAAGTCGGCTTGCCTTCCTGCCGTAAACAAAGCACAGTTCTTCCTCTTACACTACAGGGTTTTAGAAGAAGCCCAGCGCGACAGCATACCTAGAGCGCTCCTTGGGGGAGGCGGTTGGCTACACGCAGAACTCCGTGCCAAATAAACTTTATTCAAGGAAGGGAGCAGTTTGTAGCCAGAGTGTATATTTACTTGGTAGAAATCACAAGGAGGTAGGCTGCGGGTTCGCTGGAAACGGGGACCTGATGGCACAAGCCTTGCTTTCCCATTTTGAATGCTCCATTCATGCTGCCTTGAAGCTACCTAAATAACAGTTTTAGGACGTGTCTCTAGTCACTGTAGGCAGGGCTCAGGGAAGGGAACGAGTGTTCTCTACATCAACAGGTTGCTTTCGTAGCCTGAGTGGGAGCCTCTCCTGAGACGCTGTAGAGCTAAAAGGAAACTTGACGTGAGTCCTTTCCTCAAGGTAAAGCCTTGAAGAGCTCTGCCGAAGCTAAGTTTGGAGCAGTTTCATTGAGGCATTAGTTTCAGGTCTGTTTTCTTTTAATGTTAGTAAGCTTTTCAAGACAGTGAGGACCTCACGTGGGCACCCTATTCCCTGGAAGAACACCGAGTACCGGCAGGATCCACTGGGCTGCTAAGGAACATCCAGGCCCGGAAACCTTTCCCAGTCACTCTGTGTATTTTGAGTGTAGGGCAACACACTGCACTCTTCCTTGGGAGAGCTAGATTTCCTCATCCCTCTTTTGGCTCCAGGAAATGTGTTCTCTCATATCCTCCACGTCATGCAAATCTGCCTCTTTGCCCTAGGCTGAAGGGCACTGAGAAACCAAAACTGCTTCGCATTCCTTGCACAAAGTCATAGCTTAGGACCCCATCCTTACAGGAGAAAGTCGGCTTGCGTTCCTGCTGTAACCAAAGCACAGTTCTTCCTCTTACTCGCCAGGGTTTTAGAAGAAGCTAAGCGCGATAGCATACCTAGAGCGCTCCTTGGGGGAGGCGGTTGGCTACACGCAGAACTCCGTTGCAAATAAACTTTATTCAAGGAAGGGACCAGTGGGTAGCTTGAGGGTCCATTTACTTGGTAGAAATCACAAGGAGATAGGCTGCATGTTCGCTGGAAACGGGGACGTGATGGCACAGGCCTTGCTTTCCCATTTTGAATGCTCCATTCATGCTGCCTTGAAGCTACCTAAATTACAGTTTTAGGACGGGTCTCTAGTCACTGTAGGCAGGGCTCTGGGAAGGGAACGAGTGTTCTCTATATCAACAGGGTGCTTTTATAGCCTGGGTGGGAGCTTTTCCTGAGAAGCTCTAGAGCTAAAAGGAAACATGACGTGAGTCCTTTCCTCAAGGTAAAGCCTTGAATAGCCCTACGAAGCTAAGTTTGGAGCAGTTTCCTTGAGGCATTAGTTTCAGGTCTGTTTTCTTTTAAGGTTAGTAAGCTTTTCAAGACAGCGAGAACCTCGCCTGGGCACCCTATTCCCTGCAAAAACACCGAGTACAGGCAGGCTCCACTGGGCTGCTAAGAAACATCCAGGCCGGGAAACCATTCCCAGTCACTCTGTGTATTTTGAGTGTAGGGCAATACACTGCACTCTTCCTTGGGAGAGCTAGATTTCCTCAGCCCTCTTATGGCTCCAGGAAATGTGTTCTCTCATGTCCTCCACGTCATGCAAATCTGCCTCATTGCCCTAGGCTGAAGGGCACTGAGAAACCAAAACTGCTTCGC
This sequence comes from Eschrichtius robustus, assembly GCF_028021215.1. Classification (NCBI taxonomy): domain Eukaryota; kingdom Metazoa; phylum Chordata; class Mammalia; order Artiodactyla; family Eschrichtiidae; genus Eschrichtius; species Eschrichtius robustus. The sequence continues at coordinate 54,689 of NW_027175577.1, forward strand.
ATTCCTTCTACAAAGTAATACCTTAAGACCCCATCCTTACAGGAGAAAGTCGGCTTGCGTTCCAGCTGTAACCAAAGCACAGTTCTTCCTCTTACACTACAGGGTTTTAGAAGAAGCCCAGCGCGATAGCATACCTAGAGCGCTCCTTGGGGGAGGCGGTTGGCGACACGCAGAACTCCGTGCCAAATAAACTTTATTCAAGGAAGGGACCAGTTTGTAGCCAGAGTGTATATTTACTTGGTAGAAATCACAAGGAGGCAGGCTGCGTGTTTGCTGGAAACGGGGACCTGATGGCACAAGCCTTGCTTTCCCATTTTGAATGCTCCATTCATGCTGCCTTGAAGCTACCTAAATAACAGTTTTAGGACGGGTCTCTAGTCACTGTAGGCAGGGCTCTGGGAAGGGAACGAGTGCTCTCTACATCAACAGGTTGCTTTCGTACCTGAGTGGGAGCCTCTCCTGAGACGCTGTAGAGCTAAAAGGAAACTTGACGTGAGTCCTTTCCTCAAGGTAAAGCCTTGAATAGCCCTGCCAGAGCTAAGCTTGGAGTAGTTTCATTGAGGCATTAGTTTCAGGTCTGTTTTCTTTTTAGGTTAGTAAGCTTTTCAGGACAACGAGGACCTCGCCTGGGCACCCTATTCCCTGCAAGAACACCGAGTACCGGCAGGCTCCACTGGGCTGCTAAGAAACATCCAGGCCCGGAAACCTTTCCAAGTCACTCTGTGTATTTTGAGTGTAGGGCAACACACTGCACTCTTCCTTGGGAGAGCTAGATTTCCTCAGCACTCTTATGGCTCCAGGAAATGTGTTCTCTCATGTCCTCCACGTCATGCAAACCTGCCTCATTGCCCTAGGCTGAAAGGCACTGAGAAAGCAAAACTGCTTCGCATTCCTTGCACTAAGTCATAGCTTAGGACCCCATCCTTACAGGAGAAAGTCGGCTTGCGTTCCTGCTGTAACCAAAGCACAGTTCTTCCTCTTACTCGGCAGGGTTTTAGAAGAAGCTAAGTGCGATAGCATACCTAGAGAGCTCCTTGGGGGAGGCGGTTGGCTACACGCAGAACTCCGTGCCAAATAAACTTTATTCAAGGAAGGGACCAGTGGGTAGCTTGAGGGTACATTTACTTGGTAGAAATCACAAGGAGGTAGGCTGCGTGTTCGCTGGAAACGGGGACCTGATGGCACAAGCCTTACTTTCCCATTTTGAATGCTCCATTCATGCTGCCTTGAAGCTACCTAAATAACAATTTTAGGACGGGTCTCTAGTCACTGTAGGCAGGGGTCTGGGAAGGGAACGAGTGTTCTCTACATCAACAGGGTGCTTTTATAGCCTGGGTGGGAGCTTCTCCTGAGAAGCTCTAGAGCTAAAAGGAAACATGACGTGAGTCCTTTACTCAAGGTAAAGCCTTGAATAGCCCTACCGAAGCTAAGTTTGGAGCAGTTTCCTTGAGGCATTAGTTTCAGGTCTGTTTTCTTTTAAGGTTAGTACGCTTTTCAAGACAGCGAGGACGTCGACTGGGCACCCTATTCCCTGCAAGAACACCGAGTACAGGCAGGCTCCGCTGGGCTGCTAAGAAACATCCAGGCCCGGAAAACTTTCCCAGTCACTCTGTGTATTTTGAGTGTAGGGCAACACACTGCACTCTTCCTTGGGAGAGCTAGATTTCCTCAGCCCTCTTATGGCTCCAGGAAATGTGTTCTCTCATGTCCTCCACGTCATGCAAACCTGCCTCATTGCCCTGGGCTGAAGGGCACTGAGAAACCAAAGCTGCTTCGCATTCCTTCCACAAAGTCATAGCTTAAGGCCCCATCCTTACAGGAGAAAGTCGGCTTGCCTTACTGCTGTAAACAAAGCACAGTTCTTCCTCTTACACTACATGGTTTTAGAAGATGCTCAGCGCGAGAGCATAACTAGAGCGCTCCTTGGGGGAGGCGGTTGGCTACACGCAGAACTCGGTTGCAAATAAACTTTATTCAAGGAAGGGACCAGTGGGTAGCTTGAGGGTACATTTACTTGGTAGAAATCACAAGGAGGTAGGCTGCATGTTCGCTGGAAACGGGGACCTGATGGCACAAGCCTTGCTTTCCCATTTTGAATGCTCCATTCATGCTGCCTTGAAGCTACCTAAATAACAGTTTTAGGACGGGTCTCTAGTCACTGTAGGCAGGGCTCTGGGAAGGGAACGAGTGTTCTCTACATCAACAGGTTGCTTTCGTAGCCTGAGTGGGAGCCTCTCCTGAGACGCTGTAGAGCTAAAAGGAAACTTGACGAGTCCTTTCCTCAAGGTAAAGCCTTGAATAGCCCTGCCAGAGCTAAGCTTGGAGCAGTTTCATTGAGGCATTAGTTTCAGATCTGTTTTCTTTTAAGGTTAGTAAGCTTTTCAAGACACCGAGGACCTCGCCTGGGCACCCTATTCCCTGCAAGAACACCGAGTACAGACAGGCTCCACTGGGCTGCTAAGAAACATCCAGGCACGGAAACCTTTCCCACTCACTCTGTGTATTTTGAGTGTAGGGCAACACACTGCACTCTTCCTTGGGAGAGCTAGATTTCCTCAGCACTCTTATGGCTCCAGGAAATGTGTTCTCTCATGTCCTCCACGTCATGCAAACCTGCCTCATTGCCCTAGGCTGAAAGGCACTGAGAAAGCAAAACTGCTTCGCATTCCTTGCACTAAGTCATAGCTTAGGACCCCATCCTTACAGGAGAAAGTCGGCTTGCGTTCCTGCTGTAACCAAAGCACAGTTCTTCCTCTTACTCGGCAGGGTTTTAGAAGAAGCTAAGCGCGATAGCATACCTAGAGCGCTCCTTGGGGGAGGCGGGTGGCTACACGCAGAACTCCGTGCCAAATAAACTTTATTTAAGGAAGGGACCAGTTTGTAGCCAGAGTGTATATTTACTTGGTAGAAATCACAAGGAGGTAGGCTGCGTGTTCGCTGGAAACGGGGACCTGATGGCACAGGCCTTGCTTTCCCATTTTGAATGCTCCATTCATGCTGCCTTGAAGCTACCTAAATAACAGTTTTAGGACGGGTCTCTAGTCACTGTAGGCAGGGGTCTGGGAAGGGAACGAGTGTTCTCTACATCAACAGGGTGCTTTTATAGCCTGGGTGGGAGCTTCTCCTGAGAAGCTCTAGAGCTAAAAGGAAACATGACGTGAGTCCTTTCCGCAAGGTAAAGCCTTAATAGCCCTGCCGAATCTAAGTTTGGAGCAGTTTCCTTGAGGCATTAGTTTCAGGTCAGTTTTCTTTTAAGGTTAGTAAGCTTTTCAAGACAGCGAGGACCTCACGTGGGCACCCTATTCCCTGCAAGAACACCGAGTACCGGCAGGCTCCACTGGGCTGCTAAGAAACATCCAGGACCGGAAACCTTTCCCAGTCACTCTGTGTATTTTGAGTGTAGGGCAACACACTGCACTCTTCCTTGGGAGAGCTAGATTTCCTCAGCCCTCTTACGGCTCCAGGAAATGTGTTCTCTCATGTCCTCCACGTCATGCAAACCTGCCTCATTGCCCTGGGCTGAAGGGCACTGTGAAACCAAAGCTGCTTCGCATTCCTTCCACAAAGTCATAGCTTAAGGCCCCATCCTTACAGGAGAAAGTCGGCTTGCCTTACTGCTGTAAACAAAGCACAGTTCTTCCTCTTACACTACATGGTTTTAGAAGATGCTCAGCGCGAGAGCATAACTAGAGCGCTCCTTGGGGGAGGCGGTTGGCTACACGCAGAACTCTGTTGCAAATAAACTTTATTCAAGGAAGGGACCAGTGGGTAGCTTCAGGGTACATTTACTTGGTAGAAATCACAAGGAGGTAGGCTGCATGTTCGCTGGAAACGGGGACCTGATGGCACAAGCCTTGCTTTCCCATTTTGAATGCTCCATTCATGCTGCCTTGAAGCTACCTAAATAACAGTTTTAGGACGGGTCTCTAGTCACTGTAGGCAGGGCTCTGGGAAGGGAACGAGTGTTCTCTACATCAACAGGTTGCTTTCGTAGCCTGAGTGGGAGCCTCTCCTGAGACGCTGTAGAGCTAAAAGGAAACTTGACGAGTCCTTTCCTCAAGGTAAAGCCTTGAATAGCCCTGCCAGAGCTAAGCTTGGAGCAGTTTCATTGAGGCATTACTTTCAGATCTGTTTTCTTTTAAGGTTAGTAAGCTTTTCAAGACACCGAGGACCTCGCCTGGGCACCCTATTCCCTGCAAGAACACCGAGTACAGACAGGCTCCACTGGGCTGCTAAGAAACATCCAGGCCCGGAAACCTTTCCCACTCACTCTGTGTATTTTGAGTGTAGGGCTACACACTGCACTCTTCCTTGGGAGAGCTAGATTTCCTCAGCCCTCTTATGGCTCCAGGAAATGTGTTCTCTCATGTCCTCCACGTCATGCAAATCTGCCTCATTGCCCTAGGCTGAAGGGCACTGAGAAACCAAAACTGCTTCGCATTCCTTCCACAAAGTCATAGCTTAAGGCCCCATCCTTACAGGAGAAAGTCGGCTTGCGTTTCTGTTGTAACCAAAGCGCAATTCTTCCTCTTACACGGCAGGGTTTTAGAAGAAGCTAAGCGCGATAGCATACCTAGAGCGCTCCTTGGGGGAGGCGGTTGGCTACACGCAGAACTCCGTGCCAAATAAACTTTATTCAAGGAAGGGACCAGTGGGTAGCTTGAGGGTCCATTTACTTGGTAGAAATCACAAGGAGGTAGGCTGCATGTTCGCTGGAAACGGGGACCTGATGGCACAAGCCTTGCTTTCCCATTTTGAATGCTCCATTCATGCTGCCTTGAAGCTACCTAAATAACAGTTTTAGGACGGGTCTCTAGTCACTGTAGGCAGGGCTCTGGGAAGGGAACGAGTGTCCTCTACATCAACAGGGTGCTTTCGTAGCCTAGGTGGGAGCCTCTCCTAAGACGCTCTAGAGATAAAAGGAAACTTGACGTGAGTCCTTTCCTCAAGGTAGAGCCTTGAATAGCACTGCCGAAGCTAAGTTTGGAGCAGTTTTCTTGAGGCATTAGTTTCAGGTCTGTTTTCTTTTAAGGTTAGTAAGCTTTTCAAGACAGCGAGGACCTCGCGTGGGAACCCTATTCCCTGCAAGAACACCGAGTACCGGCAGGCTCCACTGGGCTGCTAAGAAACATCCAGGCCTGGAAACCATTCCCAGTCACTCTGTGTATTTTGAGTGTAGGGCAACACACTGCACTCTTCCTTGGGAGAGCCAGATTTCCTCAGCTCTCCAACAGCTCCAGGAAATTTGTTCTCTCACGTCCTACATGTCATGCAAATCTGCCTCATTGCCCTAGGCTGAGCGGCACTGAGAAACCAAAACTGCTTCGCATTCCTTCTACAAAGTCATACCTTAAGACCCCATCCTTACAGGAGAAAGTCGGCTTGCCTTCCTGCTGTAAACAAAGCACAGTTCTTCCTCTTACACTACAGGGTTTTAGAAGAAGCCCAGCGCGACAGCATACCTAGAGCGCTCCTTGGGGGAGGCGGTTGGCTACACGCAGAACTCCGTGCCAAATAAACTTTATTCAAGGAAGGGAGCAGTTTGTAGCCAGAGTGTATATTTACTTGGTAGAAATCACAAGGAGGTAGGCTGCGTGTTCGCTGGAAACGGGGACCTGATGGCACAAGCCTTGCTTTCCCATTTTGAATGCTCCATTCATGCTGCCTTGAAGCTACCTAAATAACAGTTTTAGGACGGGTCTCTAGTCACTGTAGGCAGGGCTCAGGGAAGGGAACGAGTGTTCTCTACATCAACAGGTTGCTTTCGTAGCCTGAGTGGGAGCCTCTCCAGAGACGCTGTAGAGCTAAAAGGAAACTTGACGTGAGTCCTTTCCTCAAGGTAAAGCCTTGAAGAGCTCTGCCGAAGCTAAGTTTGGAGCAGTTTCATTGAGGCATTAGTTTCAGGTCTGTTTTCTTTTAATGTTAGTAAGCTTTTCAAGACAGTGAGGACCTCACGTGGGCACCCTATTCCCTGCAAGAACACCGAGTACCGGCAGGATCCACTGGGCTGCTAAGGAACATCCAGGCCCGGAAACCTTTCCCAGTCACTCTGTGTATTTTGAGTGTAGGGCAACACACTGCACTCTTCCTTGGGAGAGCTAGATTTCCTCATCCCTCTTTTGGCTCCAGGAAATGTGTTCTCTCATATCCTCCACGTCATGCAAATCTGCCTCTTTGTCCTAGGCTGAAGGGCACTGAGAAACCAAAACTGCTTCGCATTCCTTGCACAAAATCATAGCGTAGGACCCCATCCTTACAGGAGAAAGTCGGCTTGCGTTCCTGCTGTAACCAAAGCACAGTTCTTCCTCTTACTCGCCAGGGTTTTAGAAGAAGGTAAGCGCGATAGCATACCTAGAGCGCTCCTTGGGGGAGGCGGTTGGCTACACGCAGAACTCCGTTGCAAATAAACTTTATTCAAGGAAGGGACCAGTGGGTAGCTTGAGGGTACATTTACTTGGTAGAAATCACAAGGAGATAGGCTGCATGTTCGCTGGAAACGGGGACCTGATGGCACAAGCCTTGCTTTCCCATTTTGAATGCTCCATTCATGCTGCCTTGAAGCTACCTAAATAACAGTTTTAGGACGGGTCTCTAGTCACTGTAGGCAGGGCTCTGGGAAGGGAACGAGTGTCCTCTACATCAACAGGGTGCTTTCGTAGCCTAGGTGGGAGCCTCTCCTGAGACGCTCTAGAGATAAAAGGAAACTTGACGTGAGTCCTTTCCTCAAGGTAGAGCCTTGAATAGCACTGCCGAAGCTAAGTTTGGAGCAGTTTTCTTGAGGCATTAGTTTCAGGTCTGTTTTCTTTTAAGGTTAGTAAGCTTTTCAAGACAGCGAGGACCTCGCGTGGGAACCCTATTCCCTGCAAGAACACCGAGTACCGGCAGGCTCCACTGGGCTGCTAAGAAACATCCAGGCCTGGAAACCATTCCCAGTCACTCTGTGTATTTTGAGTGTAGGGCAACACACTGCACTCTTCCTTGGGAGAGCCAGATTTCCTCAGCTCTCCAACAGCTCCAGGAAATTTGTTCTCTCACGTCCTACATGTCATGCAAATCTGCCTCATTGCCCTAGGCTGAGCGGCACTGAGAAACCAAAACTGCTTCGCATTCCTTCTACAAAGTCATACCTTAAGACCCCATCCTTACAGGAGAAAGTCGGCTTGCCTTCCTGCTGTAAACAAAGCACAGTTCTTCCTCTTACACTACAGGGTTTTAGAAGAAGCCCAGCGCGACAGCATACCTAGAGCGCTCCTTGGGGGAGGCGGTTGGCTACACGCAGAACTCCGTGCCAAATAAACTTTATTCAAGGAAGGGAGCAGTTTGTAGCCAGAGTGTATATTTACTTGGTAGAAATCACAAGGAGGTAGGCTGCGTGTTCGCTGGAAACGGGGACCTGATGGCACAAGCCTTGCTTTCCCATTTTGAATGCTCCATTCATGCTGCCTTGAAGCTACCTAAATAACAGTTTTAGGACGTGTCTCTAGTCACTGTAGGCAGGGCTCAGGGAAGGGAACGAGTGTTCTCTACATCAACAGGTTGCTTTCGTAGCCTGAGTGGGAGCCTCTCCTGAGACGCTGTAGAGCTAAAAGGAAACTTGACGTGAGTCCTTTCCTCAAGGTAAAGCCTTGAAGAGCTCTGCCGAAGCTAAGTTTGGAGCAGTTTCATTGAGGCATTAGTTTCAGGTCTGTTTTCTTTTAATGTTAGTAAGCTTTTCAAGACAGTGAGGACCTCACGTGGGCACCCTATTCCCTGCAAGAACACCGAGTACCGGCAGGATCCACTGGGCTGCTAAGGAACATCCAGGCCCGGAAACCTTTCCCAGTCACTCTGTGTATTTTGAGTGTAGGGCAACACACTGCACTCTTCCTTGGGAGAGCTAGATTTCCTCATCCCTCTTTTGGCTCCAGGAAATGTGTTCTCTCATATCCTCCACGTCATGCAAATCTGCCTCTTTGCCCTAGGCTGAAGGGCACTGAGAAACCAAAACTGCTTCGCATTCCTTGCACAAAGTCGTAGCGTAGGACCCCATCCTTACAGGAGAAAGTCGGCTTGCGTTCCTGCTGTAACCAAAGCACAGTTCTTCCTCTTACTCGCCAGGGTTTTAGAAGAAGCTAAGCGCGATAGCATACCTAGAGCGCTCCTTGGGGGAGGCGGTTGGCTACACGCAGAACTCCGTTGCAAATAAACTTTATTCAAGGAAGGGACCAGTGGGTAGCTTGAGGGTACATTTACTTGGTAGAAATCACAAGGAGATAGGCTGCATGTTCGCTGGAAACGGGGACCTGATGGCACAAGCCTTGCTTTCCCATTTTGAATGCTCCATTCATGCTGCCTTGAACCTACCTAAATAACAGTTTTAGGACGGGTCTCTAGTCACTGTAGGCAGGGCTCTGGGAAGGGAACGAGTGTCCTCTACATCAACAGGGTGCTTTCGTAGCCTAGGTGGGAGCCTCTCCTGAGACGATCTAGAGATAAAAGGAAACTTGACGTGAGTCCTTTCCTCAAGGTAGAGCCTTGAATAGCACTGCCGAAGCTAAGTTTGGAGCAGTTTTCTTGAGGCATTAGTTTCAGGTCTGTTTTCTTTTAAGTTTAGTAAGCTTTTCAAGACAGCGAGGACCTCGCGTGGGAACCCTATTCCCTGCAAGAACACCGAGTACCAGCAGGCTCCACTGGGCTGCTAAGAAACATCCAGGCCTGGAAACCATTCCCAGTCACTCTGTGTATTTTGAGTGTAGGGCAACACACTGCACTCTTCCTTGGGAGAGCCAGATTTCCTCAGCTCTCCAACAGCTCCAGGAAATTTGTTCTCTCACGTCCTACATGTCATGCAAATCTGCCTCATTGCCCTAGGCTGAGCGGCACTGAGAAACCAAAACTGCTTCGCATTCCTTCTACAAAGTCATACCTTAAGACCCCATCCTTACAGGAGAAAGTCGGCTTGCCTTCCTGCTGTAAACAAAGCACAGTTCTTCCTCTTACACTACAGGGTTTTAGAAGAAGCCCAGCGCGACAGCATACCTAGAGCGCTCCTTGGGGGAGGCGGTTGGCTACACGCAGAACTCCGTGCCAAATAAACTTTATTCAAGGAAGGGAGCAGTTTGTAGCCAGAGTGTATATTTACTTGGTAGAAATCACAAGGAGGTAGGCTGCGTGTTCGCTGGAAACGGGGACCTGATGGCACAAGCCTTGCTTTCCCATTTTGAATGCTCCATTCATGCTGCCTTGAAGCTACCTAAATAACAGTTTTAGGACGTGTCTCTAGTCACTGTAGGCAGGGCTCTGGGAAGGGAACGAGTGTTCTCTACATCAACAGGTTGCTTTCGTAGCCTGAGTGGGAGCCTCTCCTGAGACGCTGTAGAGCTAAAAGGAAACTTGACGTGAGTCCTTTCCTCAAGGTAAAGCCTTGAAGAGCTCTGCCGAAGCTAAGTTTGGAGCAGTTTCATTGAGGCATTAGTTTCAGGTCTGTTTTCTTTTAATGTTAGTAAGCTTTTCAAGACAGTGAGGACCTCACGTGGGCACCCTATTCCCTGCAAGAACACCGAGTACCGGCAGGATCCACTGGGCTGCTAAGGAACATCCAGGCCCGGAAACCTTTCCCAGTCACTCTGTGTATTTTGAGTGTAGGGCAACACACTGCACTCTTCCTTGGGAGAGCCAGATTTCCTCAGCTCTCCAACAGCTCCAGGAAATTTGTTCTCTCATGTCCTACATGTCATGCAAATCTGCCTCATTGCCCTAGGCTGAGCGGCACTGAGAAACCAAAACTGCTTCGCATTCCTTCTACAAAGTCATACCTTAAGACCCCATCCTTACAGGAGAAAGTCGGCTTGCCTTCCTGCTGTAAACAAAGCACAGTTCTTCCTCTTACACTACAGGGTTTTAGAAGAAGCCCAGCGCGACAGCATACCTAGAGCGCTCCTTGGGGGAGGCGGTTGGCTACACGCAGAACTCCGTGCCAAATAAACTTTATTCAAGGAAGGGAGCAGTTTGTAGCCAGAGTGTATATTTACTTGGTAGAAATCACAAGGAGGTAGGCTGCGTGTTCGCTGGAAACGGGGACCTGATGGCACAAGCCTTGCTTTCCCATTTTGAATGCTCCATTCATGCTGCCTTGAAGCTACCTAAATAACAGTTTTAGGACGTGTCTCTAGTCACTGTAGGCAGGGCTCAGGGAAGGGAACGAGTGTTCTCTACATCAACAGGTTGCTTTCGTAGCCTGAGTGGGAGCCTCTCCTGAGACGCTGTAGAGCTAAAAGGAAACTTGACGTGAGTCCTTTCCTCAAGGTAAAGCCTTGAAGAGCTCTGCCGAAGCTAAGTTTGGAGCAGTTTCATTGAGGCATTAGTTTCAGGTCTGTTTTCTTTTAATGTTAGTAAGCTTTTCAAGACAGTGAGGACCTCACGTGGGCACCCTATTCCCTGCAAGAACACCGAGTACCGGCAGGATCCACTGGGCTGCTAAGGAACATCCAGGCCCGGAAACCTTTCCCAGTCACTCTGTGTATTTTGAGTGTAGGGCAACACACTGCACTCTTCCTTGGGAGAGCTAGATTTCCTCATCCCTCTTTTGGCTCCAGGAAATGTGTTCTCTCATATCCTCCACGTCATGCAAATCTGCCTCTTTGCCCTAGGCTGAAGGGCACTGAGAAACCAAAACTGCTTCGCATTCCTTGCACAAAGTCATAGCGTAGGACCCCATCCTTACAGGAGAAAGTCGGCTTGCGTTCCTGCTGTAACCAAAGCACAGTTCTTCCTCTTACTCGCCAGGGTTTTAGAAGAAGCTAAGCGCGATAGCATACCTAGAGCGCTCCTTGGGGGAGGCGGTTGGCTACACGCAGAACTCCGTTGCAAATAAACTTTATTCAAGGAAGGGACCAGTGGGTAGCTTGAGGGTCCATTTACTTGGTAGAAATCACAAGGAGATAGGCTGCATGTTCGCTGGAAACGGGGACGTGATGGCACAGGCCTTGCTTTCCCATTTTGAATGCTCCATTCATGCTGCCTTGAAGCTACCTAAATTACAGTTTTAGGACGGGTCTCTAGTCACTGTAGGCAGGGCTCTGGGAAGGGAACGAGTGTTCTCTATATCAACAGGGTGCTTTTATAGCCTGGGTGGGAGCTTTTCCTGAGAAGCTCTAGAGCTAAAAGGAAACATGACGTGAGTCCTTTCCTCAAGGTAAAGCCTTGAATAGCCCTACGAAGCTAAGTTTGGAGCAGTTTCCTTGAGGCATTAGTTTCAGGTCTGTTTTCTTTTAAGGTTAGTAAGCTTTTCAAGACAGCGAGAACCTCGCCTGGGCACCCTATTCCCTGCAAAAACACCGAGTACAGGCAGGCTCCACTGGGCTGCTAAGAAACATCCAGGCCCGGAAACCATTCCCAGTCACTCTGTGTATTTTGAGTGTAGGGCAACACACTGCACTCTTCCTTGGGAGAGCTAGATTTCCTCAGCCCTCTTATGGCTCCAGGAAATGTGTTCTCTCATGTCCTCCACGTCATGCAAATCTGCCTCATTGCCCTAGGCTGAAGGGCACTGAGAAACCAAAACTGCTTCGCATTCCTTCTACAAAGTAATACCTTAAGACCCCATCCTTACAGGAGAAAGTCGGCTTGCGTTCCAGCTGTAACCAAAGCACAGTTCTTCCTCTTACACTACAGGGTTTTAGAAGAAGCCCAGCGCGATAGCATACCTAGAGCGCTCCTTGGGGGAGGCGGTTGGCTACACGCAGAACTCCGTGCCAAATAAACTTTATTCAAGGAAGGGACCAGTTTGTAGCCAGAGTGTATATTTACTTGGTAGAAATCACAAGGAGGTAGGCTGCGTGTTTGCTGGAAACGGGGACCTGATGGCACAAGCCTTGCTTTCCCATTTTGAATGCTCCATTCATGCTGCCTTGAAGCTACCTAAATAACAGTTTTAGGACGGGTCTCTAGTCACTGTAGGCAGGGCTCTGGGAAGGGAACGAGTGTTCTCTACATCAACAGGTTGCTTTCGTACCTGAGTGGGAGCCTCTCCTGAGACGCTGTAGAGCTAAAAGGAAACTTGACGTGAGTCCTTTCCTCAAGGTAAAGCCTTGAATAGCCCTGCCAGAGCTAAGCTTGGAGTAGTTTCATTGAGGCATTAGTTTCAGGTCTGTTTTCTTTTAAGGTTAGTAAGCTTTTCAGGACAACGAGGACCTCGCCTGGGCACCCTATTCCCTGCAAGAACACCGAGTACCGGCAGGCTCCACTGGGCTGCTAAGAAACATCCAGGCCCGGAAACCTTTCCCAGTCACTCTGTGTATTTTGAGTGTAGGGCAACACACTGCACTCTTCCTTGGGAGAGCTAGATTTCCTCAGCACTCTTATGGCTCCAGGAAATGTGTTCTCTCATGTCCTCCACGTCATGCAAACCTGCCTCATTGCCCTAGGCTGAAAGGCACTGAGAAAGCAAAACTGCTTCGCATTCCTTGCACTAAGTCATAGCTTAGGACCCCATCCTTACAGGAGAAAGTCGGCTTGCGTTGCTGCTGTAACCAAAGCACAGTTCTTCCTCTTACTCGGCAGGGTTTTAAAAGAAGCTAAGCGCGATAGCATACCTAGAGCGCTCCTTGGGGGAGGCGGTTGGCTACACGCAGAACTCCGTGCCAAATAAACTTTATTCAAGGAAGGGACCAGTGGGTAGCTTGAGGGTACATTTACTTGGTAGAAATCACAAGGAGGTAGGCTGCGTGTTCGCTGGAAACGGGGACCTGATGGCACAAGCCTTACTTTCCCATTTTGAATGCTCCATTCATGCTGCCTTGAAGCTACCTAAATAACAATTTCAGGACGGGTCTCTAGTCACTGTAGGCAGGGGTCTGGGAAGGGAACGAGTGTTCTCTACATCAACAGGGTGCTTTTATAGCCTGGGTGGGAGCTTCTCCTGAGAAGCTCTAGAGCTAAAAGGAAACATGACGTGAGTCCTTTACTCAAGGTAAAGCCTTGAATAGCCCTACCGAAGCTAAGTTTGGAGCAGTTTCCTTGAGGCATTAGTTTCAGGTCTGTTTTCTTTTAAGGTTAGTACGCTTTTCAAGACAGCGAGGACCTCGACTGGGCACCCTATTCCCTGCAAGAACACCGAGTACAGGCAGGCTCCGCTGGGCTGCTAAGAAACATCCAGGCCCGGAAAACTTTCCCAGTCACTCTGTGTATTTTGAGTGTAGGGCAACACACTGCACTCTTCCTTGGGAGAGCTAGATTTCCTCAGCCCTCTTATGGCTCCAGGAAATGTGTTCTCTCATGTCCTCCACGTCATGCAAACCTGCCTCATTGCCCTGGGCTGAAGGGCACTGAGAAACCAAAGCTGCTTCGCATTCCTTCCACAAAGTCATAGCTTAAGGCCCCATCCTTACAGGAGAAAGTCAGCTTGCCTTACTGCTGTAAACAAAGCACAGTTCTTCCTCTTACACTACATGGTTTTAGAAGATGCTCAGCGCGAGAGCATAACTAGAGCGCTCCTTGGGGGAGGCGGTTGGCTACACGCAGAACTCCGTTGCAAATAAACTTTATTCAAGGAAGGGACCAGTGGGTAGCTTGAGGGTACATTTACTTGGTAGAAATCACAAGGAGGTAGGCTGCATGTTCGCTGGAAACGGGGACCTGATGGCACAAGCCTTGCTTTCCCATTTTGAATGCTCCATTCATGCTGCCTTGAAGCTACCTAAATAACAGTTTTAGGACGGGTCTCTAGTCACTGTAGGCAGGGCTCTGGGAAGGGAACGAGTGTTCTCTACAGCAACAGGTTGCTTTCGTAGCCTGAGTGGGAGCCTCTCCTGAGACGCTGTAGAGCTAAAAGGAAACTTGACGAGTCCTTTCCTCAAGGTAAAGCCTTGAATAGCCCTGCCAGAGCTAAGCTTGGAGCAGTTTCATTGAGGCATTAGTTTCAGATCTGTTTTCTTTTAAGGTTAGTAAGCTTTTCAAGACACCGAGGACCTCGCCTGGGCACCCTATTCCCTGCAAGTACACCGAGTACAGACAGGCTCCACTGGGCTGCTAAGAAACATCCAGGCCCGGAAACCTTTCCCACTCACTCTGTGTATTTTGAGTGTAGGGCAACACACTGCACTCTTCCTTGGGAGAGCTAGATTTCCTCAGCACTCTTATGGCTCCAGGAAATGTGTTCTCTCATGTCCTCCACGTCATGCAAACCTGCCTCATTGCCCTAGGCTGAAAGGCACTGAGAAAGCAAAACTGCTTCGCATTCCTTGCACTAAGTCATAGCTTAGGACCCCATCCTTACAGGAGAAAGTCGGCTTGCGTTCCTGCTGTAACCAAAGCACAGTTCTTCCTCTTACTCGGCAGGGTTTTAGAAGAAGCTAAGCGCGATAGCATACCTAGAGCGCTCCTTGGGGGAGGCGGTTGGCTACACGCAGAACTCCGTGCCAAATAAACTTTATTTAAGGAAGGGACCAGTTTGTAGCCAGAGTGTATATTTACTTGGTAGAAATCACAAGGAGGTAGGCTGCGTGTTCGCTGGAAACGGGGACCTGATGGCACAGGCCTTGCTTTCCCATTTTGAATGCTCCATTCATGCTGCCTTGAAGCTACCTAAATAACAGTTTTAGGACGGGTCTCTAGTCACTGTAGGCAGGGGTCTGGGAAGGGAACGAGTGTTCTCTACATCCACAGGGTGCTTTTATAGCCTGGGTGGGAGCTTCTCCTGAGAAGCTCTAGAGCTAAAAGGAAACATGACGTGAGTCCTTTCCGCAAGGTAAAGCCTTGAATAGCCCTGCCGAAGCTAAGTTTGGAGCAGTTTCCTTGAGGCATTAGTTTCAGGTCAGTTTTCTTTTAAGTTTAGTAAGCTTTTCAAGACAGCGAGGACCTCACGTGGGCACCCTATTCCCTGCAAGAACACCGAGTACCGGCAGGCTCCACTGGGCTGCTAAGAAACATCCAGGACCGGAAACCTTTCCCAGTCACTCTGTGTATTTTGAGTGTAGGGCAACACACTGCACTCTTCCTTGGGAGAGCTAGATTTCCTCAGCCCTCTTATGGCTCCAGGAAATGTGTACTCTCATATCCTACACGTCATGCAAATCTGCCTCATTGCCCTAGGCTGAAGGGCACTGAGAAACCAAAACTGCTTCGCATTCCTTGCATTAAGTCATAGCTTAGGACCCCATCCTTACAGGAGAAAGTCAGCCTGCGTTCCTGCTGTAACCAAAGCACAGTTCTTCCTCTTACTCGGCAGGGTTTTACAAGAAGCTAAGCGCGATAGCATACCTATAGCGCTCCTTGGGGGAGGCGGTTGGCTACACGCAGAACTCTGTTGCAAATAAACTTTATTCAAGGAAGGGACCAGTGGGTAGCTTGAGGGTACATTTACTTGGTAGAAATCACAAGGAGGTAGGCTGCATGTTCGCTGGAAACGGGGACCTGATGGCACAAGCCTTGCTTTCCCATTTTGAATGCTCCATTCATGCTGCCTTGAAGCTACCTAAATAACAGTTTTAGGACGGGTCTCTAGTCACTGTAGGCAGGGCTCTGGGAAGGGAACGAGTGTTCTCTACATCAACAGGTTGCTTTCGTAGCCTGAGTGGGAGCCTCTCCTGAGACGCTGTAGAGCTAAAAGGAAACTTGACGAGTCCTTTCCTCAAGGTAAAGCCTTGAATAGCCCTGCCAGAGCTAAGCTTGGAGCAGTTTCATTGAGGCATTAGTTTCAGATCTGTTTTCTTTTAAGGTTAGTAAGCTTTTCAAGACACCGAGGACCTCGCCTGGGCACCCTATTCCCTGCAAGAACACCGAGTACAGACAGGCTCCACTGGGCTGCTAAGAAACATCCAGGCCCGGAAACCTTTCCCACTCACTCTGTGTATTTTGAGTGTAGGGCAACACACTGCACTCTTCCTTGGGAGAGCTAGATTTCCTCAGCCCTCTTATGGCTCCAGGAAATGTGTTCTCTCATGTCCTCCACGTCATGCAAATCTGCCTCATTGCCCTAGGCTGAAGGGCACTGAGAAACCAAAACTGCTTCGCATTCCTTCCACAAAGTCATAGCTTAAGGCCCCATCCTTACAGGAGAAAGCCGGCTTGCGTTTCTGTTGTAACCAAAGCGCAATTCTTCCTCTTACACGGCAGGGTTTTAGAAGAAGCTAAGCGCGATAGCATACCTAGAGCGCTCCTTGGGGGAGGCGGTTGGCTACACGCAGAACTCCGTGCCAAATAAACTTTATTCAAGGAAGGGACCAGTGGGTAGCTTGAGGTTCCATTTACTTGGTAGAAATCACAAGGAGGTAGGCTGCGTGTTCGCTGGAAACGGGGACCTGATGGCACAAGCCTTACTTTCCCATTTTGAATGCTCCATTCATGCTGCCTTGAAGCTACCTAAATAACAATTTTAGGACGGGTCTCTAGTCACTGTAGGCAGGGGTCTGGGAAGGGAACGAGTGTTCTCTACATCAACAGGGTGCTTTTATAGCCTGGGTGGGAGCTTCTCCTGAGAAGCTCTAGAGCTAAAAGGAAACATGACGTGAGTCCTTTCCTCAAGGTAAAGCCTTGAATAGCCCTACCGAAGCTAAGTTTGGAGCAGTTTCCTTGAGGCATTAGTTTCAGGTCTGTTTTCTTTTAAGGTTAGTAAGCTTTTCAATACAGCGAGGACCTCGCGTGGGCACCCTATTCCCTGCAAGAACACCGAGTACCGGCAGGCTCCACTGGGCTGCTAAGAAACATCCAGGCCCGGAAACCTTTCCCAGTCACTCTGTGTATTTTGAGTGTAGGGCAACACACTGCACTCTTCCTTGGGAGAGCTAGATTTCCTCATCCCTCTTTTGGCTCCAGGAAATGTGTTCTCTCATATCCTCCACGTCATGCAAATCTGCCTCTTTGCCCTAGGCTGAAGGGCACTGAGAAACCAAAACTGCTTCGCATTCCTTGCACAAAGTCATAGCGTAGGACCCCATCCTTACAGGAGAAAGTCGGCTTGCCTTACTGCTGTAAACAAAGCACAGTTCTTCCTCTTACACTACATGGTTTTAGAAGATGCTCAGCGCGAGAGCATAACTAGAGCGCTCCTTGGGGGAGGCGGTTGGCTACACGCAGAACTCTGTTGCAAATAAACTTTATTCAAGGAAGGGACCAGTGGGTAGCTTGAGGGTACATTTACTTGGTAGAAATCACAAGGAGGTAGGCTGCATGTTCGCTGGAAACGGGGACCTGATGGCACAAGCCTTGCTTTCCCATTTTGAATGCTCCATTCATGCTGCCTTGAAGCTACCTAAATAACAGTTTTAGGACGGGTCTCTAGTCACTGTAGGCAGGGCTCTGGGAAGGGAACGAGTGTTCTCTACAGCAACAGGTTGCTTTCGTAGCCTGAGTGGGAGCCTCTCCTGAGATGCTGTAGAGCTAAAAGGAAACTTGACGAGTCCTTTCCTCAAGGTAAAGCCTTGAATAGCCCTGCCAGAGCTAAGCTTGGAGCAGTTTCATTGAGGCATTAGTTTCAGATCTGTTTTCTTTTAAGGTTAGTAAGCTTTTCAAGACACCGAGGACCTCGCCTGGGCACCCTATTCCCTGCAAGAACACCGAGTACAGACAGGCTCCACTGGGCTGCTAAGAAACATCCAGGCACGGAAACCTTTCCCACTCACTCTGTGTATTTTGAGTGTAGGGCAACACACTGCACTCTTCCTTGGGAGAGCTAGATTTCCTCAGCACTCTTATGGCTCCAGGAAATGTGTTCTCTCATGTCCTCCACGTCATGCAAACCTGCCTCATTGCCCTAGGCTGAAAGGCACTGAGAAAGCAAAACTGCTTCGCATTCCTTGCACTAAGTCATAGCTTAGGACCCCATCCTTACAGGAGAAAGTCGGCTTGCGTTCCTGCTGTAACCAAAGCACAGTTCTTCCTCTTACTCGGCAGGGTTTTAGAAGAAGCTAAGCGCGATAGCATACCTAGAGCGCTCCTTGGGGGAGGCGGTTGGCTACACGCAGAACTCCGTGCCAAATAAACTTTATTTAAGGAAGGGACCAGTTTGTAGCCAGAGTGTATATTTACTTGGTAGAAATCACAAGGAGGTAGGCTGCGTGTTCGCTGGAAACGGGGACCTGATGGCACAGGCCTTGCTTTCCCATTTTGAATGCTCCATTCATGCTGCCTTGAAGCTACCTAAATAACAGTTTTAGGACGGGTCTCTAGTCACTGTAGGCAGGGGTCTGGGAAGGGAACGAGTGTTCTCTACATCAACAGGGTGCTTTTATAGCCTGGGTGGGAGCTTCTCCTGAGAAGCTCTAGAGCTAAAAGGAAACATGACGTGAGTCCTTTCCGCAAGGTAAAGCCTTGAATAGCCCTGCCGAAGCTAAGTTTGGAGCAGTTTCCTTGAGGCATTAGTTTCAGGTCAGTTTTCTTTTAAGGTTAGTAAGCTTTTCAAGACAGCGAGGACCTCACGTGGGCACCCTATTCCCTGCAAGAACACCGAGTACCGGCAGGCTCCACTGGGCTGCTAAGAAACATCCAGGACCGGAAACCTTTCCCAGTCACTCTGTGTATTTTGAGTGTAGGGCAACACACTGCACTGTTCCTTGGGAGAGCTAGATTTCCTCAGCCCTCTTATGGCTCCAGGAAATGTGTTCTCTCATATCCTACACGTCATGCAAATCTGCCTCATTGCCCTAGGCTGAAGGGCACTGAGAAACCAAAACTGCTTCGCATTCCTTGCATTAAGTCATAGCTTAGGACCCCATCCTTACAGGAGAAAGTCAGCCTGCGTTCCTGCTGTAACCAAAGCACAGTTCTTCCTCTTAATCCGCAGGGTTTTAGAAGAAGCTAAGCGCGATAGCATACCTATAGCGCTCCTTGGGGGAGGCGGTTGGCTACACGCAGAACTCCGTTGCAAATAAACTTTATTCAAGGAAGGGACCAGTGGGTAGCTTGAGGGTACATTTACTTGGTAGAAATCACAAGGAGGTAGGCTGCGTGTTCGCTGGAAACGGGGACCTGATGGCACAAGCCTTGCTTTCCCATTTTGAATGCTCCATTCATGCTGCCTTGAAGCTACCTAAATAACAGTTTTAGGACGGGTCTCTAGTCACTGTAGGCAGGGCTCTGGGAAGGGAACGAGTGTTCTCTACAGCAACAGGTTGCTTTCGTAGCCTGAGTGGGAGCCTCTCCTGAGACGCTGTAGAGCTAAAAGGAAACTTGACGAGTCCTTTCCTCAAGGTAAAGCCTTGAATAGCCCTGCCAGAGCTAAGCTTGGAGCAGTTTCATTGAGGCATTAGTTTCAGATCTGTTTTCTTTTAAGGTTAGTAAGCTTTTCAAGACACCGAGGACCTCGCCTGGGCACCCTATTCCCTGCAAGAACACCGAGTACAGACAGGCTCCACTGGGCTGCTAAGAAACATCCAGGCACGGAAACCTTTCCCACTCACTCTGTGTATTTTGAGTGTAGGGCAACACACTGCACTCTTCCTTGGGAGAGCTAGATTTCCTCAGCACTCTTATGGCTCCAGGAAATGTGTTCTCTCATGTCCTCCACGTCATGCAAACCTACCTCATTGCCCTAGGCTGAAAGGCACTGAGAAAGCAAAACTGCTTCGCATTCCTTGCACTAAGTCATAGCTTAGGACCCCATCCTTACAGGAGAAAGTCGGCTTGCGTTCCTGCTGTAACCAAAGCACAGTTCTTCCTCTTACTCGGCAGGGTTTTAGAAGAAGCTAAGCGCGATAGCATACCTAGAGCGCTCCTTGGGGGAGGCGGTTGGCTACACGCAGAACTCCGTGCCAAATAAACTTTATTTAAGGAAGGGACCAGTTTGTAGCCAGAGTGTATATTTACTTGGTAGAAATCACAAGGAGGTAGGCTGCGTGTTCGCTGGAAACGGGGACCTGATGGCACAGGCCTTGCTTTCCCATTTTGAATGCTCCATTCATGCTGCCTTGAAGCTACCTAAATAACAGTTTTAGGACGGGTCTCTAGTCACTGTAGGCAGGGGTCTGGGAAAGGAACGAGTGTTCTCTACCTCAACAGGGTGCTTTTATAGCCTGGGTGGGAGCTTCTCCTGAGAAGCTCTAGAGCTAAAAGGAAACATGACGTGAGTCCTTTCCGCAAGGTAAAGCCTTGAATAGCCCTGCTGAAGCTAAGTTTGGAGCAGTTTCCTTGAGGCATTAGTTTCAGGTCAGTTTTCTTTTAAGGTTAGTAAGCTTTTCAAGACAGCGAGGACCTCACGTGGGCACCCTATTCCCTGCAAGAACACCGAGTACCGGCAGGCTCCACTGGGCTGCTAAGAAACATCCAGGACCGGAAACCTTTCCTAGTCACTCTGTGTATTTTGAGTGTAGGGCAACACACTGCACTCTTCCTTGGGAGAGCTAGATTTCCTCAGCCCTCTTATGGCTCCAGGAAATGTGTTCTCTCATGTCCTCCACTTCATGCAAATCTGCCTCATTGCCCTAGGCTGAAGGGCACTGAGAAACCAAAACTGCTTCGCATTCCTTGCATTAAGTCATAGCTTAGGACCCCATCCTTACAGGAGAAAGTCAGCCTGCGTTCCTGCTGTAACCAAAGCACAGTTCTTCCTCTTACTCGGCAGGGTTTTAGAAGAAGCTAAGCGCGATAGCATACCTATAGCGCTCCTTGGGGGAGGCGGTTGGCTACACGCAGAACTCCGTTGCAAATAAACTTTATTCAAGGAAGGGACCAGTGGGTAGCTTGAGGGTACATTTACTTGGTAGAAATCACAAGGAGGTAGGCTGCATGTTCGCTGGAAACGGGGACCTGATGGCACAAGCCTTGCTTTCCCATTTTGAATGCTCCATTCATGCTGCCTTGAAGCTACCTAAATAACAGTTTTAGGACGGGTCTCTAGTCACTGTAGGCAGGGCTCTGGGAAGGGAACGAGTGTTCTCTACATCAACAGGTTGCTTTCGTAGCCTGAGTGGGAGCCTCTCCTGAGACGCTGTAGAGCTAAAAGGAAACTTGACGAGCCCTTTCCTCAAGGTAAAGCCTTGAATAGCCCTGCCAGAGCTAAGCTTGGAGCAGTTTCATTGAGGCATTAGTTTCAGATCTGTTTTCTTTTAAGTTTAGTAAGCTTTTCAAGACACCGAGGACCTCGCTTGGGCACCCTATTCCCTGCAAGAACACCGAGTACAGACAGGCTCCACAGGGCTGCTAAGAAACATCCAGGCCCGGAAACCTTTCCCACTCACTCTGTGTATTTTGAGTGTAGGGCAACACACTGCACTCTTCCTTGGGAGAGCTAGATTTCCTCAGCCCTCTTATGGCTCCAGGAAATGTGTTCTCTCATGTCCTCCACGTCATGCAAATCTGCCTCATTGCCCTAGGCTGAAGGGCACTGAGAAACCAAAACTGCTTCGCATTCCTTCCACAAAGTCATAGCTTAAGGCCCCATCCTTACAGGAGAAAGTCGGCTTGCCTTCCTGCTGTAAACAAAGCACAGTTCTTCCTCTTACACTACATGGTTTTAGAAGAAGCCCAGCGCGATAGCATACCTAGAGCGCTCCTTGGGGGAGGCGGTTGGCTACACGCAGAACTCCGTGCCAAATAAAATTTATTTAAGGAAGGGACCAGTTTGTAGCCAGAGTGTATATTTACTTGGTAGAAATCACAAGGAAGTAGGCTGCGTGTTCGCTGGAAACGGGGACCTGATGGCACAGGCCTTGCTTTCCCATTTTGAATGCTCCATTCATGCTGCCTTGAAGCTACCTAAATAACAGTTTTAGGACGGGTCTCTAGTCACTGTAGGCAGGGGTCTGGGAAGGGAACGAGTGTTCTCTACATCCACAGGGTGCTTTTATAGCCTGGGTGGGAGCTTCTCCTGAGAAGCTCTAGAGCTAAAAGGAAACATGACGTGAGTCCTTTCCGCAAGGTAAAGCCTTGAATAGCCCTGCCGAAGCTAAGTTTGGAGCAGTTTCCTTGAGGCATTAGTTTCAGGTCAGTTTTCTTTTAAGGTTAGTAAGCTTTTCAAGACAGCGAGGACCTCACGTGGGCACCCTATTCCCTGCAAGAACACCGAGTACCGGCAGGCTCCACTGGGCTGCTAAGAAACATCCAGGACCGGAAACCTTTCCCAGTCACTCTGTGTATTTTGAGTGTAGGGCAACACACTGCACTGTTCCTTGGGAGAGCTAGATTTCCTCAGCCCTCTTATGGCTCCAGGAAATGTGTTCTCTCATATCCTACACGTCATGCAAATCTACCTCATTGCCCTAGGCTGAAGGGCACTGAGAAACCAAAACTGCTTCGCATTCCTTGCATTAAGTCATAGCTTAGGACCCCATCCTTACAGGAGAAAGTCAGCCTGCGTTCCTGCTGTAACCAAAGCACAGTTCTTCCTCTTACTCGGCAGGGTTTTAGAAGAAGCTAAGCGCGATAGCATACCTATAGCGCTCCTTGGGGGAGGCGGTTGGCTACACGCAGAACTCCGTTGCAAATAAACTTTATTCAAGGAAGGGACCAGTGGGTAGCTTGAGGGTACATTTACTTGGTAGAAATCACAAGGAGGTAGGCTGCATGTTCGCTGTAAACGGGGACCTGATGGCACAAGCCTTGCTTTCCCATTTTGAATGCTCCATTCATGCTGCCTTGAAGCTACCTAAATAACAGTTTTAGGACGGGTCTCTAGTCACTGTAGGCAGGGCTCTGGGAAGGGAACGAGTGTTCTCTACATCAACAGGTTGCTTTCGTAGCCTGAGTGGGAGCCTCTCCTGAGACGCTGTAGAGCTAAAAGGAAACTTGACGAGTCCTTTCCTCAAGGTAAAGCCTTGAATAGCCCTGCCAGAGCTAAGCTTGGAGCAGTTTCATTGAGGCATTAGTTTCAGATCTGTTTTCTTTTAAGGTTAGTAAGCTTTTCAAGACACCGAGGACCTCGCCTGGGCACCCTATTCCCTGCAAGAACACCGAGTACAGACAGGCTCCACTGGGCTGCTAAGAAACATCCAGGCCCGGAAACCTTTCCCACTCACTCTGTGTATTTTGAGTGTAGGGCAACACACTGCACTCTTCCTTGGGAGAGCTAGATTTCCTCAGCCCTCTTATGGCTCCAGGAAATGTGTTCTCTCATGTCCTCCACGTCATGCAAATCTGCCTCATTGCCCTAGGCTGAAGGGCACTGAGAAACCAAAACTGCTTCGCATTCCTTTCACTAAGTCATAGCTTAGGACCCCATCCTTACAGGAGAAAGTCGGCTTGCGTTCCTGCTGTAACCAAAGCACAGTTCTTCCTCTTACTCGGCAGGGTTTTAGAAGAAGCTAAGCGCGATAGCATACCTAGAGCGCTCCTTGGGGGAGGCGGTTGGCTACACGCAGAACTCCGTGCCAAATAAACTTTATTCAAGGAAGGGACCAGTGGGTAGCTTGAGGGTACATTTACTTGGTAGAAATCACAAGGAGGTAGGCTGCGTGTTCGCTGGAAACGGGGACCTGATGGCACAAGCCTTACTTTCCCATTTTGAATGCTCCATTCATGCTGCCTTGAAGCTACCTAAATAACAATTTCAGGACGGGTCTCTAGTCACTGTAGGCAGGGGTCTGGGAAGGGAACGAGTGTTCTCTACATCAACAGGGTGCTTTTATAGCCTGGGTGGGAGCTTCTCCTGAGAAGCTCTAGAGCTAAAAGGAAACATGACGTGAGTCCTTTCCGCAAGGTAAAGCCTTGAATAGCCCTGCCGAAGCTATATTTGGAGCAGTTTCCTTGAGGCATTAGTTTCAGGTCAGTTTTCTTTTAAGGTTAGTAAGCTTTTCAAGACAGCGAGGACCTCGCGTGGGCACCCTATTCCCTGCAAGAACACCGAGTACCGGCAGGCTCCACTGGGCTGCTAAGAAACACCCAGGCCCGGAAACCTTTCCCAGTCACTCTGTGTATTTTGAGTGTAGGGCAACACACTGCACTCTTCCTTGGGAGAGCTAGATTTCCTCAGCCCTCTTATGGCTCCAGGGAATGTGTTCTCTCTTGTCCTCCACGTCATGCAAACCTGCCTCATTGCCCTCGGCTGAAGGGCACTGAGACACCAAAGCTGCTTCGCATTCCTTCCACAAAGTCATAGCTTAAGGCCCCATCCTTACAGGAGAAAGTCGGCTTGCCTTCCTGCTGTAAACAAAGCACAGTTCTTCCTCTTACACTACATGGTTTTAGAAGAAGCCCAGCGCGATAGCATACCTAGAGCGCTCCTTGGGGGAGGCGTTTGGCTACACGCAGAACTCCGTGCCAAATAAACTTTATTTAAGGAAGGGACCAGTTTGTAGCCAGAGTGTATATTTACTTGGTAGAAATCACAAGGAGGTAGGCTGCGTGTTCGCTGGAAACGGGGACCTGATGGCACAGGCCTTGCTTTCCCATTTTGAATGCTCCATTCATGCTGCCTTGAAGCTACCTAAATAACAGTTTTAGGACGGGTCTCTAGTCACTGTAGGCAGGGGTCTGGGAAGGGAACGAGTGTTCTCTACATCAACAGGGTGCTTTTATAGCCTGGGTGGGAGCTTCTCCTGAGAAGCTCTAGAGCTAAAAGGAAACATGACGTGAGTCCTTTCCGCAAGGTAAAGCCTTGAATAGCCCTGCCGAAGCTAAGTTTGGAGCAGTTTCCTTGAGGCATTAGTTTCAGGTCAGTTTTCTTTTAAGGTTAGTAAGCTTTTCAAGACAGCGAGGACCTCGCCTGGGCACCCTATTCCCTGCAAGAACACCGAGTACAGACAGGCTCCACTGGGCTGCTAAGAAACATCCAGGCCCGGAAACCTTTCCCACTCACTCTGTGTATTTTGAGTGTAGGGCAACACACTGCACTCTTCCTTGGGAGAGCTAGATTTCCTCAGCCCTCTTATGGCTCCAGGAAATGTGTTCTCTCATGTCCTCCACGTCATGCAAACCTGCCTCATTGCCCTGGGCTGAAGGGCACTGAGAAACCAAAGCTGCTTCGCATTCCTTCCACAAAGTCATAGCTTAAGGCCCCATCCTTACAGGAGAAAGTCGGCTTGCGTTCCAGCTGTAACCAAAGCACAGTTCTTCCTCTTACACTACAGGGTTTTAGAAGAAGCCCAGCGCGATAGCATACCTAGAGCGCTCCTTGGGGGAGGCGGTTGGCTACACGCAGAACTCCGTGCCAAATAAACTTTATTCAAGGAAGGGACCAGTTTGTAGCCAGAGTGTATATTTACTTGGTAGAAATCACAAGGAGGTAGGCTGCGTGTTTGCTGGAAACGGGGACCTGATGGCACAAGCCTTGCTTTCCCATTTTGAATGCTCCATTCATGCTGCCTTGAAGCTACCTAAATAACAGTTTTAGGACGGGTCTCTAGTCACTGTAGGCAGGGCTCTGGGAAGGGAACGAGTGTTCTCTACATCAACAGGTTGCTTTCGTACCTGAGTGGGAGCCTCTCCTGAGACGCTGTAGAGCTAAAAGGAAACTTGACGTGAGTCCTTTCCTCAAGGTAAAGCCTTGAATAGCCCTGCCAGAGCTAAGCTTGGAGTAGTTTCATTGAGGCAGTAGTTTCAGGTCTGTTTTCTTTTAAGGTTAGTAAGCTTTTCAGGACATCGAGGACCTCGCCTGGGCACCCTATTCCCTGCAAGAACACCGAGTACCGGCAGGCTCCACTGGGCTGCTAAGAAACATCCAGGCCCGGAAAACTTTCCCAGTCACTCTGTGTATTTTGAGTGTAGGGCAACACACTGCACTCTTTCTTGGGAGAGCTAGATTTCCTCAGCCCTCTTATGGCTCCAGGAAATGTGTTCTCTCATGTCCTCCACGTCATGCAAATCTGCCTCATTGCCCTAGGCTGAAGGGCACTGAGAAACCAAAACTGCTTCGCATTCCTTGCATTAAGTCATAGCTTAGGACCCCATCCTTACAGGAGAAAGTCAGCCTGCGTTCCTGCTGTAACCAAAGCACAGTTCTTCCTCTTACTCGGCAGGGTTTTAGAAGAAGCTAAGCGCGATAGCATAGCTAGAGCGCTCCTTGGGGGAGGCGGTTTGCTACACGCAGAACTCCGTTGCAAATAAACTTTATTCAAGGAAGGGACCAGTGGGTAGCTTGAGGGTCCATTTACTTGGTAGAAATCACAAGGAGATAGGCTGCATGTTCGCTGGAAACGGGGACCTGATGGCACAAGCCTTGCTTTCCCATTTTGAATGCTCCATTCATGCTGCCTTGAAGCTACCTAAATAACAGTTTTAGGACGTGTCTCTAGTCACTGTAGGCAGGGCTCAGGGAAGGGAACGAGTGTTCTCTACATCAACAGGTTGCTTTCGTAGCCTGAGTGGGAGCCTCTCCTGAGACGCTGTAGAGCTAAAAGGAAACTTGACGTGAGTCCTTTCCTCAAGGTAAAGCCTTGAAGAGCTCTGCCGAAGCTAAGTTTGGAGCAGTTTCATTGAGGCATTAGTTTCAGGTCTGTTTTCTTTTAATGTTAGTAAGCTTTTCAAGACAGTGAGGACCTCACGTGGGCACCCTATTCCCTGCAAGAACACCGAGTACCGGCAGGATCCACTGGGCTGCTAAGGAACATCCAGGCCCGGAAACCTTTCCCAGTCACTCTGTGTATTTTGAGTGTAGGGCAACACACTGCACTCTTCCTTGGGAGAGCTAGATTTCCTCATCCCTCTTTTGGCTCCAGGAAATGTGTTCTCTCATATCCTCCACGTCATGCAAATCTGCCTCTTTGCCCAAGGCTGAAGGGCACTGAGAAACCAAAACTGCTTCGCATTCCTTGCACAAAGTCATAGCTTAGGACCCCATCCTTACAGGAGAAAGTCGGCTTGTGTTCCTGCTGTAACCAAAGCACAGTTCTTCCTCTTACTCGCCAGGGTTTTAGAAGAAGCTAAGCGCGATAGCATACCTAGAGCGCTCCTTGGGGGAGGCGGTTGGCTACACGCAGAACTCCGTTGCAAATAAACTTTATTCAAGGAAGGGACCAGTGGGTAGCTTGAGGGTCCATTTACTTGGTAGAAATCACAAGGAGATAGGCTGCATGTTCGCTGGAAACGGGGACGTGATGGCACAGGCCTTGCTTTCCCATTTTGAATGCTCCATTCATGCTGCCTTGAAGCTACCTAAATAACAGTTTTAGGACGGGTCTCTAGTCACTGTAGGCAGGGCTCTGGGAAGGGAACGAGTGTTCTCTATATCAACAGGGTGCTTTTATAGCCTGGGTGGGAGCTTTTCCTGAGAAGCTCTAGAGCTAAAAGGAAACATGACGTGAGTCCTTTCCTCAAGGTAAAGCCTTGAATAGCCCTACGAAGCTAAGTTTGGAGCAGTTTCCTTGAGGCATTAGTTTCAGGTCTGTTTTCTTTTAAGGTTAGTAAGCTTTTCAAGACAGCGAGAACCTCGCCTGGGCACCCTATTCCCTGTAAAAACACCGAGTACAGGCAGGCTCCACTGGGCTGCTAAGAAACATCCAGGCCGGGAAACCATTCCCAGTCACTCTGTGTATTTTGAGTGTAGGGCAACACACTGCACTCTTCCTTGGGAGAGCTAGATTTCCTCAGCCCTCTTATGGCTCCAGGAAATGTGTTCTCTCATGTCCTCCACGTCATGCAAATCTGCCTCATTGCCCTAGGCTGAAGGGCACTGAGAAACCAAAACTGCTTCGCATTCCTTCTACAAAGTCATAGCTTAAGGCCCCATCCTTACAGGAGAAAGTCGGCTTGCCTTCCTGCTGTAAACAAAGCACAGTTCTTCCTCTTACACTACATGGTTTTAGAAGAAGCCCAGCGCGATAGCATACCTAGAGCGCTCCTTGGGGGAGGCGGTTGGCTACACGCAGAACTCCGTGCCAAATAAACTTTATTCAAGGAAGGGACCAGTTTGTAGCCAGAGTGTATATTTACTTGGTAGAAATCACAAGGAGGTAGGCTGCGTGTTTGCTGGAAACGGGGACCTGATGGCACAAGCCTTGCTTTCCCATTTTGAATGCTCCATTCATGCTGCCTTGAAGCTACCTAAATAACAGTTTTAGGACGGGTCTCTAGTCACTGTAGGCAGGGCTCTGGGAAGGGAACGAGTGTTCTCTACATCAACAGGTTGCTTTCGTACCTGAGTGGGAGCCTCTCCTGAGACGCTGTAGAGCTAAAAGGAAACTTGACGTGAGTCCTTTCCTCAAGGTAAAGCCTTGAATAGCCCTGCCAGAGCTAAGCTTGGAGTAGTTTCATTGAGGCATTAGTTTCAGATCTGTTTTCTTTTAAGGTTAGTAAGCTTTTCAGGACATCGAGGACCTCGCCTGGGCACCCTATTCCCTGCAAGAACACCGAGTACCGGCAGGCTCCACTGGGCTGCTAAGAAACATCCAGGCCCGGAAAACTTTCCCAGTCACTCTGTGTATTTTGAGTGTAGGGCAACACACTGCACTCTTCCTTGGGAGAGCTAGATTTCCTCAGCACTCTTATGGCTCCAGGAAATGTGTTCTCTCATGTCCTCCACGTCATGCAAACCTGCCTCATTGCCCTAGGCTGAAAGGCACTGAGAAAGCAAAACTGCTTCGCATTCCTTGCACTAAGTCATAGCTTAGGACCCCATCCTTACAGGAGAAAGTCGGCTTGCATTCCTGCTGTAACCAAAGCACAGTTCTTCTTCTTACTCGGCAGGGTTTTAGAAGAAGCTAAGCGCGATAGCATACCTAGAGCGCTCCTTGGGGGAGGCGGTTGGCTACACGCAGAACTCCGTTGCAAATAAACTTTATTCAAGGAAGGGACCAGTGGGTAGCTTGAGGGTACATTTACTTGGTAGAAATCACAAGGAGGTAGGCTGCGTGTTCGCTGGAAACGGGGACCTGATGGCACAAGCCTTACTTTCCCATTTTGAATGCTCCATTCATGCTGCCTTGAAGCTACCTAAATAACAGTTTTAGGACGGGTCTCTAGTCACTGTAGGCAGGGCTCTGGGAAGGGAACGAGTGTTCTCTACATCAACAGGTTGCTTTCATAGCCTGAGTGGGAGCCTCTCCTGAGACGCTATAGAGCTAAAAGGAAACTTGACGAGTCCTTTCCTCAAGGTAAAGCCTTGAATAGCCCTGCCAGAGCTAAGCTTGGAGCAGTTTCATTGAGGCATTAGTTTCAGATCTGTTTTCTTTTAAGGTTAGTAAGCTTTTCAAGACACCGAGGACCTCGCCTGGGCACCCTATTCCCTGCAAGAACACCGAGTACAGACAGGCTCCACTGGGCTGCTAAGAAACATCCAGGCACGGAAACCTTTCCCACTCACTCTGTGTATTTTGAGTGTAGGGCAACACACTGCACTCTTCCTTGGGAGAGCTAGATTTCCTCAGCATTCTTATGGCTCCAGGAAATGTGTTCTCTCATGTCCTCCACGTCATGCAAACCTGCCTCATTGCCCTAGGCTGAAAGGCACTGAGAAAGCAAAACTGCTTCGCATTCCTTGCACTAAGTCATAGCTTAGGACCCCATCCTTACAGGAGAAAGTCGGCTTGCGTTCCTGCTGTAACCAAAGCACAGTTCTTCCTCTTACTCGGCAGGGTTTTAGAAGAAGCTAAGCGCGATAGCATACCTAGAGCGCTCCTTGGGGGAGGCGGTTGGCTACACGCAGAACTCCGTGCCAAATAAACTTTATTTAAGGACGGGACCAGTTTGTAGCCAGAGTGTATATTTACTTGGTAGAAATCACAAGGAGGTAGGCTGCGTGTTCGCTGGAAACGGGGACCTGATGGCACAGGCCTTGCTTTCCCATTTTGAATGCTCCATTCATGCTGCCTTGAAGCTACCTAAATAACAGTTTTAGGACGGGTCTCTAGTCACTGTAGGCAGGGGTCTGGGAAGGGAACGAGTGTTCTCTACATCAACAGGGTGCTTTTATAGCCTGGGTGGGAGCTTCTCCTGAGAAGCTCTAGAGCTAAAAGGAAACATGACGTGAGTCCTTTCCGCAAGGTAAAGCCTTGAATAGCCCTGCCGAAGCTAAGTTTGGAGCAGTTTCCTTGAGGCATTAGTTTCAGGTCAGTTTTCTTTTAAGGTTAGTAAGCTTTTCAAGACAGCGAGGACCTCACGTGGGCACCCTATTCCCTGCAAGAACACCGAGTACCGGCAGGCTCCACTGGGCTGCTAAGAAACATCCAGGAACGGAAACCTTTCCCAGTCACTCTGTGTATTTTGAGTGTAGGGCAACACACTGCACTCTTCCTTGGGAGAGCTAGATTTCCTCAGCCCTCTTATGGCTCCAGGAAATGTGTTCTCTCATATCCTACACGTCATGCAAATCTGCCTCATTGCCCTAGGCTGAAGGGCACTGAGAAACCAAAACTGCTTCGCATTCCTTGCATTAAGTCATAGCTTAGGACCCCATCCTTACAGGAGAAAGTCAGCCTGCGTTCCTGCTGTAACCAAAGCACAGTTCTTCCTCTTACTCCGCAGGGTTTTAGAAGAAGCTAAGCGCGATAGCATACCTATAGCGCTCCTTGGGGGAGGCGGTTGGCTACACGCAGAACTCCGTGCCAAATAAACTTTATTCAAGGAAGGGACCAGTGGGTAGCTTGAGGGTCCATTTACTTGGTAGAAATCACAAGGAGGTAGGCTGCGTGTTCGCTGGAAACGGGGACCTGATGGCACAAGCCTTGCTTTCCCATTTTGAATGCTCCATTCATGCTGCCTTGAAGCTACCTAAATAACAGTTTTAGGACGGGTCTCTAGTCACTGTAGGCAGGGGTCTGGGAAGGGAACGAGTGTTCTCTACATCAACAGGGTGCTTTTGTAGCCTGGGTGGGAGCTTCTCCTGAGAAGCTCTAGAGCTAAAAGGAAACATGACGTGAGTCCTTTCCTCAAGGTAAAGCCTTGAATAGCCCTGCCAGAGCTAAGTTTGGAGCAGTTTCATTGAGGCATTAGTTTCAGGTCTGTTTTCTTTTAAGGTTAGTAAGCTTTTCAAGACAGCGAGGACCTCACGTGGGCACCCTATTCCCTGCAAGAACACCGAGTACCGGCAGGCTTCACTGGGCTGCTAAGAAACATCCAGGCCCGGAAACCTTTCCCAGTCACTCTGTGTATTTTGAGTGTAGGGCAACACACTGCACTCTTCCTTGGGAGAGCTAGATTTCCTCAGCCCTCTTATGGCTCCAGGAAATGTGTTCTCTCTTGTCCTCCACGTCATGCAAACCTGCCTCATTGCCCTGGGCTGAAGGGCACTGAGAAACCAAAGCTGCTTCGCATTCCTTCCACAAAGTCATAGCTTAAGGCCCCATCTTTACAGGAGAAAGTCGGCTTGCCTTCCTGCTGTAAACAAAGCACAGTTCTTCCTCTTACACTACATGGTTTTAGAAGAAGCCCAGCGCGATAGCATACCTAGAGCGCTCCTTGGGGGAGGCGGTTGGCTACACGCAGAACTCCGTGCCAAATAAACTTTATTTAAGGAAGGGACCAGTTTGTAGCCAGAGTGTATATTTACTTGGTAGAAATCACAAGGAGGTAGGCTGCCTGTTCGCTGGAAACGGGGACCTGATGGCACAGGCCTTGCTTTCCCATTTTGAATGCTCCATTCATGCTGCCTTGAAGCTACCTAAATAACAGTTTTAGGACGGGTCTCTAGTCACTGTAGGCAGGGGTCTGGGAAGGGAACGAGTGTTCTCTACATCAACAGGGTGCTTTTATAGCCTGGGTGGGAGCTTCTCCTGAGAAGCTCTAGAGCTAAAAGGAAACATGACGTGAGTCCTTTCCGCAAGGTAAAGCCTTGAATAGCCCTGCCAGAGCTAAGCTTGGAGCAGTTTCATTGAGGCATTAGTTTCAGATCTGTTTTCTTTTAAGGTTAGTAAGCTTTTCAAGACACCGAGGACCTCGCCTGGGCACCCTATTCCCTGCAAGAACACCGAGTACAGACAGGCTCCACTGGGCTGCTAAGAAACATCCAGGCCCGGAAACCTTTCCCACTCACTCTGTGTATTTTGAGTGTAGGGCAACACACTGCACTCTTCCTTGGGAGAGCTAGATTTCCTCAGCCCTCTTATGGCTCCAGGAAATGTGTTCTCTCATGTCCTCCACGTCATGCAAATCTGCCTCATTGCCCTAGGCTGAAGGGCACTGAGAAACCAAAACTGCTTCGCATTCCTTTCACTAAGTCATAGCTTAGGACCCCATCCTTACAGGAGAAAGTCGGCTTGCGTTCCTGCTGTAACCAAAGCACAGTTCTTCCTCTTACTCGGCAGGGTTTTAGAAGAAGCTAAGCGCGATAGCATACCTAGAGCGCTCCTTGGGGGAGGCGGTTGGCTACACGCAGAACTCCGTGCCAAATAAACTTTATTCAAGGAAGGGACCAGTGGGTAGCTTGAGGGTACATTTACTTGGTAGAAATCACAAGGAGGTAGGCTGCGTGTTCGCTGGAAACGGGGACCTGATGGCACAAGCCTTACTTTCCCATTTTGAATGCTCCATTCATGCTGCCTTGAAGCTACCTAAATAACAATTTCAGGACGGGTCTCTAGTCACTGTAGGCAGGGGTCTGGGAAGGGAACGAGTGTTCTCTACATCAACAGGGTGCTTTTATAGCCTGGGTGGGAGCTTCTCCTGAGAAGCTCTAGAGCTAAAAGGAAACATGACGTGAGTCCTTTCCGCAAGGTAAAGCCTTGAATAGCCCTGCCGAAGCTATATTTGGAGCAGTTTCCTTGAGGCATTAGTTTCAGGTCAGATTTCTTTTAAGGTTAGTAAGCTTTTCAAGACAGCGAGGACCTCACGTGGGCACCCTATTCCCTGCAAGAACACCGAGTACCGGCAGGCTCCACTGGGCTGCTAAGAAACACCCAGGCCCGGAAACCTTTCCCAGTCACTCTGTGTATTTTGAGTGTAGGGCAACACACTGCACTCTTCCTTGGGAGAGCTAGATTTCCTCAGCCCTCTTATGGCTCCAGGGAATGTGTTCTCTCTTGTCCTCCACGTCATGCAAACCTGCCTCATTGCCCTGGGCTGAAGGGCACTGAGAAACCAAAGCTGCTTCGCATTCCTTCCACAAAGTCATAGCTTAAGGCCCCATCTTTACAGGAGAAAGTCGGCTTGCCTTCCTGCTGTAAACAAAGCACAGTTCTTCCTCTTACACTACATGGTTTTAGAAGAAGCCCAGCGCGATAGAATACCTAGAGCGCTCCTTGGGGGAGGCGGTTGGCTACACGCAGAACTCCGTGCCAAATAAACTTTATTTAAGGAAGGGACCAGTTTGTAGCCAGAGTGTATATTTACTTGGTAGAAATCACAAGGAGGTAGGCTGCGTGTTCGCTGGAAACGGGGACCTGATGGCACAGGCCTTGCTTTCCCATTTTGAATGCTCCATTCATGCTGCCTTGAAGCTACCTAAATAACAGTTTTAGGACGGGTCTCTAGTCACTGTAGGCAGGGGTCTGGGAAGGGAACGAGTGTTCTCTACATCAACAGGGTGCTTTTATAGCCTGGGTGGGAGCTTCTCCTGAGAAGCTCTAGAGCTAAAAGGAAACATGACGTGAGTCCTTTCCGCAAGGTAAAGCCTTGAATAGCCCTGCCGAAGCTAAGTTTGGAGCAGTTTCCTTGAGGCATTAGTTTCAGGTCAGTTTTCTTTTAAGGTTAGTAAGCTTTTCAAGACAGCGAGGACCTCACGTGGGCACCCTATTCCCTGCAAGAACACCGAGTACCGGCAGGCTCCACTGGGCTGCTAAGAAACATCCAGGACCGGAAACCTTTCCCAGTCACTCTGTGTATTTTGAGTGTAGGGCAACACACTGCACTCTTCCTTGGGAGAGCTAGATTTCCTCAGCCCTCTTATGGCTCCAGGAAATGTGTTCTCTCATATCCTACACGTCATGCAAATCTGCCTCATTGCCCTAGGCTGAAGGGCACTGAGAAACCAAAACTGCTTCGCATTCCTTGCATTAAGTCATAGCTTAGGACCCCATCCTTACAGGAGAAAGTCAGCCTGCGTTCCTGCTGTAACCAAAGCACAGTTCTTCCACTTACTCCGCAGGGTTTTAGAAGAAGCTAAGCGCGATAGCATACCTATAGCGCTCCTTGGGGGAGGCGGTTGGCTACACGCAGAACTCCGTTGCAAATAAACTTTATTCAAGGAAGGGACCAGTGGGTAACTTGAGGGTACATTTACTTGGTAGAAATCACAAGGAGGTAGGCTGCATGTTCGCTGGAAACGGGGACCTGATGGCACAAGCCTTGCTTTCCCATTTTGAATGCTCCATTCATGCTGCCTTGAAGCTACCTAAATAACAGTTTTAGGACGGGTCTCTAGTCACTGTAGGCAGGGCTCTGGGAAGGGAACGAGTGTTCTCTACAGCAACAGGTTGCTTTCGTAGCCTGAGTGGGAGCCTCTCCTGAGACGCTGTAGAGCTAAAAGGAAACTTGACGAGTCCTTTCCTCAAGGTAAAGCCTTGAATAGCCCTGCCAGAGCTAAGCTTGGAGCAGTTTCATTGAGGCATTAGTTTCAGATCTGTTTTCTTTTAAGGTTAGTAAGCTTTTCAAGACACCGAGGACCTCGCCTGGGCACCCTATTCCCTGCAAGAACACCGAGTACAGACAGGCTCCACTGGGCTGCTAAGAAACATCCAGGCCCGGAAACCTTTCCCACTCACTCTGTGTATTTTGAGTGTAGGGCAACACACTGCACTCTTCCTTGGGAGAGCTAGATTTCCTCAGCCCTCTTATGGCTCCAGGAAATGTGTTCTCTCATGTCCTCCACGTCATGCAAACCTGCCTCATTGCCCTGGGCTGAAGGGCACTGAGAAACCAAAGCTGCTTCGCATTCCTTCCACAAAGTCATAGCTTAAGGCCCCATCCTTACAGGAGAAAGTCGGCTTGCGTTCCAGCTGTAACCAAAGCACAGTTCTTCCTCTTACACTACAGGGTTTTAGAAGAAGCCCAGCGCGATAGCATACCTAGAGCGCTCCTTGGGGGAGGCGGTTGGCTACACGCAGAACTCCGTGCCAAATAAACTTTATTCAAGGAAGGGACCAGTTTGTAGCCAGAGTGTATATTTACTTGGTAGAAATCACAAGGAGGTAGGCTGCGTGTTTGCTGGAAACGGGGACCTGATGGCACAAGCCTTGCTTTCCCATTTTGAATGCTCCATTCATGCTGCCTTGAAGCTACCTAAATAACAGTTTTAGGACGGGTCTCTAGTCACTGTAGGCAGGGCTCTGGGAAGGGAACGAGTGTTCTCTACATCAACAGGTTGCTTTCGTACCTGAGTGGGAGCCTCTCCTGAGACGCTGTAGAGCTAAAAGGAAACTTGACGTGAGTCCTTTCCTCAAGGTAAAGCCTTGAATAGCCCTGCCAGAGCTAAGCTTGGAGTAGTTTCATTGAGGCATTAGTTTCAGGTCTGTTTTCTTTTAAGGTTAGTAAGCTTTTCAGGACATCGAGGACCTCGCCTGGGCACCCTATTCCCTGCAAGAACACCGAGTACCGGCAGGCTCCACTGGGCTGCTAAGAAACATCCAGGCCCGGAAAACTTTCCCAGTCACTCTGTGTATTTTGAGTGTAGGGCAACACACTGCACTCTTCCTTGGGAGAGCTAGATTTCCTCAGCCCTCTTATGGCTCCAGGAAATGTGTTCTCTCATGTCCTCCACGTCATGCAAATCTGCCTCATTGCCCTAGGCTGAAGGGCACTGAGAAACCAAAACTGCTTCGCATTCCTTGCATTAAGTCATAGCTTAGGACCCCATCCTTACAGGAGAAAGTCAGCCTGCGTTCCTGCTGTAACCAAAGCACAGTTCTTCCTCTTACTCGGCAGGGTTTTAGAAGAAGCTAAGCGCGATAGCATACCTAGAGCGCTCCTTGGGGGAGGCGGTTTGCTACACGCAGAACTCCGTTGCAAATAAACTTTATTCAAGGAAGGGACCAGTGGGTAGCTTGAGGGTCCATTTACTTGGTAGAAATCACAAGGAGATAGGCTGCATGTTCGCTGGAAACGGGGACCTGATGGCACAAGCCTTGCTTTCCCATTTTGAATGCTCCATTCATGCTGCCTTGAAGCTACCTAAATAACAGTTTTAGGACGTGTCTCTAGTCACTGTAGGCAGGGCTCAGGGAAGGGAACGAGTGTTCTCTACATCAACAGGTTGCTTTCGTAGCCTGAGTGGGAGCCTCTCCTGAGACGCTGTAGAGCTAAAAGGAAACTTGACGTGAGTCCTTTCCTCAAGGTAAAGCCTTGAAGAGCTCTGCCGAAGCTAAGTTTGGAGCAGTTTCATTGAGGCATTAGTTTCAGGTCTGTTTTCTTTTAATGTTAGTAAGCTTTTCAAGACAGTGAGGACCTCACGTGGGCACCCTATTCCCTGCAAGAACACCGAGTACCGGCAGGATCCACTGGGCTGCTAAGGAACATCCAGGCCCGGAAACCTTTCCCAGTCACTCTGTGTATTTTGAGTGTAGGGCAACACACTGCACTCTTCCTTGGGAGAGCTAGATTTCCTCATCCCTCTTTTGGCTCCAGGAAATGTGTTCTCTCATATCCTCCACGTCATGCAATTCTGCCTCTTTGCCCTAGGCTGAAGGGCACTGAGAATCCAAAACTGCTTCGCATTCCTTGCACAAAGTCATAGCTTAGGACCCCATCCTTACAGGAGAAAGTCGGCTTGCGTTCCTGCTGTAACCAAAGCACAGTTCTTCCTCTTACTCGCCAGGGTTTTAGAAGAAGCTAAGCGCGATAGCATACCTAGAGCGCTCCTTGGGGGAGGCGGTTGGCTACACGCAGAACTCCGTTGCAAATAAACTTTATTCAAGGAAGGGACCAGTGGGTAGCTTGAGGGTCCATTTACTTGGTAGAAATCACAAGGAGATAGGCTGCATGTTCGCTGGAAACGGGGACGTGATGGCACAGGCCTTGCTTTCCCATTTTGAATGCTCCATTCATGCTGCCTTGAAGCTACCTAAATAACAGTTTTAGGACGGGTCTCTAGTCACTGTAGGCAGGGCTCTGGGAAGGGAACGAGTGTTCTCTATATCAACAGGGTGCTTTTATAGCCTGGGTGGGAGCTTTTCCTGAGAAGCTCTAGAGCTAAAAGGAAACATGACGTGAGTCCTTTCCTCAAGGTAAAGCCTTGAATAGCCCTACGAAGCTAAGTTTGGAGCAGTTTCCTTGAGGCATTAGTTTCAGGTCTGTTTTCTTTTAAGGTTAGTAAGCTTTTCAAGACAGCGAGAACCTCGCCTGGGCACCCTATTCCCTGCAAAAACACCGAGTACAGGCAGGCTCCACTGGGCTGCTAAGAAACTTCCAGGCCCGGAAACCATTCCCAGTCACTCTGTGTATTTTGAGTGTAGGGCAACACACTGCACTCTTCCTTGGGAGAGCTAGATTTCCTCAGCCCTCTTATGGCTCCAGGAAATGTGTTCTCTCATGTCCTCCACGTCATGCAAATCTGCCTCATTGCCCTAGGCTGAAGGGCACTGAGAAACCAAAACTGCTTCGCATTCCTTCTACAAAGTAATACCTTAAGACCCCATCCTTACAGGAGAAAGTCCGCTTGCGTTCCAGCTGTAACCAAAGCACAGTTCTTCCTCTTACACTACAGGGTTTTAGAAGAAGCCCAGCGCGATAGCATACCTAGAGCGCTCCTTGGGGGAGGCGGTTGGCTACACGCAGAACTCCGTGCCAAATAAACTTTATTCAAGGAAGGGACCAGTTTGTAGCCAGAGTGTATATTTACTTGGTAGAAATCACAAGGAGGTAGGCTGCGTGTTTGCTGGAAACGGGGACCTGATGGCACAAGCCTTGCTTTCCCATTTTGAATGCTCCATTCATGCTGCCTTGAAGCTACCTAAATAACCGTTTTAGGACGGGTCTCTAGTCACTGTAGGCAGGGCTCTGGGAAGGGAACGAGTGTTCTCTACATCAACAGGTTGCTTTCGTACCTGAGTGGGAGCCTCTCCTGAGACGCTGTAGAGCTAAAAGGAAACTTGACGTGAGTCCTTTCCTCAAGGTAAAGCCTTGAATAGCCCTGCCAGAGCTAAGCTTGGAGTAGTTTCATTGAGGCATTAGTTTCAGGTCTGTTTTCTTTTAAGGTTAGTAAGCTTTTCAGGACATCGAGGACCTCGCCTGGGCACCCTATTCCCTGCAAGAACACCGAGTACCGGCAGGCTCCACTGGGCTGCTAAGAAACATCCAGGCCCGGAAACCTTTCCCAGTCACTCTGTGTATTTTGAGTGTAGGGCAACACACTGCACTCTTCCTTGGGAGAGCTAGATTTCCTCAGCACTCTTATGGCTCCAGGAAATATGTTCTCTCATGTCCTCCACGTCATGCAAACCTGCCTCATTGCCCTAGGCTGAAAGGCACTGAGAAAGCAAAACTGCTTCGCATTCCTTGCACTAAGTCATAGCTTAGGACCCCATCCTTACAGGAGAAAGTCAGCCTGCGTTCCTGCTGTAACCAAAGCACAGTTCTTCCTCTTACTCGGCAGGGTTTTAGAAGAAGCTAAGCGCGATAGCATACCTAGAGCGCTCCTTGGGGGAGGCGGTTGGCTACACGCAGAACTCCGTGCCAAATAAACTTTATTCAAGGAAGGGACCAGTGGGTAGCTTGAGGGTACATTTACTTGGTAGAAATCACAAGGAGGTAGGCTGCGTGTTCGCTGGAAACGGGGACCTGATGGCACAAGCCTTACTTTCCCATTTTGAATGCTCCATTCATGCTGCCTTGAAGCTACCTAAATAACAATTTCAGGACGGGTCTCTAGTCACTGTAGGCAGGGGTCTGGGAAGGGAACGAGTGTTCTCTACATCAACAGGGTGCTTTTATAGCCTGGGTGGGAGCTTCTCCTGAGAAGCTCTGGAGCTAAAAGGAAACATGACGTGAGTCCTTTACTCAAGGTAAAGCCTTGAATAGCCCTACCGAAGCTAAGTTTGGAGCAGTTTCCTTGAGGCATTAGTTTCAGGTCTGTTTTCTTTTAAGGTTAGTAAGCTTTTCAAGACAGCGAGGACCTCGCGTGGGCACCCTATTCCCTGCAAGAACACCGAGTACCGGCAGGCTCCACTGGGCTGCTAAGAAACATCCAGGCCCGGAAACCTTTCCCACTCACTCTGTGTATTTTGAGTGTAGGGCAACACACTGCACTCTTCCTTGGGAGAGCTAGATTTCCTCAGCCCTCTTATGGCTCCAGGGAATGTGTTCTCTCTTGTCCTCCACGTCATGCAAACCTGCCTCATTGCCCTGGGCTGAAGGTCACTGAGAAACCAAAGCTGCTTCGCATTCCTTCCACAAAGTCATAGCTTAAGGCCCCATCCTTACAGGAGAAAGTCGGCTTGCCTTCCTGCTGTAAACAAAGCACAGTTCTTCCTCTTACACTACATGGTTTTAGAAGAAGCCCAGCGCGATAGCATACCTAGAGCGCTCTTTGGGGGAGGCGGTTGGCTACACGCAGAACTCCGTGCCAAATAAACTTTATTTAAGGAAGGGACCAGTTTGTAGCCAGAGTGTATATTTACTTGGTAGAAATCACAAGGAGGTAGGCTGCCTGTTCGCTGGAAACGGGGACCTGATGGCACAGGCCTTGCTTTCCCATTTTGAATGCTCCATTCATGCTGCCTTGAAGCTACCTAAATAACAGTTTTAGGACGGGTCTCTAGTCACTGTAGGCAGGGGTCTGGGAAGGGAACGAGTGTTCTCTACATCAACAGGGTGCTTTTATAGCCTGGGTGGGAGCTTCTCCTGAGAAGCTCTAGAGCTAAAAGGAAACATGACGTGAGTCCTTTCCGCAAGGTAAATCCTTGAATAGCCCTGCCGAAGCTAAGTTTGGAGCAGTTTCCTTGAGGCATTAGTTTCAGGTCAGTTTTCTTTTAAGGTTAGTAAGCTTTTCAAGACAGCGAGGACCTCGCGTGGGCACCCTATTCCCTGCAAGAACACCGAGTACCGGCAGGCTCCACTGGGCTGCTAAGAAACATCCAGGCCCGGAAACCTTTCCCAGTCACTCTGTGTATTTTGAGTGTAGGGCAACACACTGCACTCTTCCTTGGGAGAGCTAGATTTCCTCAGCCCTCTTATGGCTCCAGGGAATGTGTTCTCTCATGTCCTCCACGTCATGCAAACCTGCCTCATTGCCCTGGGCTGAAGGGCACTGAGAAACCAAAGCTGCTTCGCATTCCTTCCACAAAGTCATACCTTAAGGCCCCATCCTTACAGGAGAAAGTTGGCTTGCCTTCCTGCTGTAAACAAAGCACAGTTCTTCCTCTTACACTACATGGTTTTAGAAGAAGCTAAGCGCGATAGCATACCTAGAGCGCTCCTTGGGGGAGGCGGTTGGCTACACGCAGAACTCCGTGCCAAATAAACTTTATTTAAGGAAGGGAGCAGTTTGTAGCCAGAGTGTATATTTACATGGTAGAAATCACAAGGAGGTAGGCTGCGTGTTCGCTGGAAACGGGGACCTGATGGCACAAGCCTTGCTTTCCCATTTTGAATGCTCCATTCATGCTGCCTTGAAGCTACCTAAATAACAGTTTTAGGACGTGTCTCTAGTCACTGTAGGCAGGGCTCAGGGAAGGGAACGAGTGTTCTCTACATCAACAGGTTGCTTTCGTAGCCTGAGTGGGAGCCTCTCCTGAGACGCTGTAGAGCTAAAAGGAAACTTGACGTGAGTCCTTTCCTCAAGGTAAAGCCTTGAAGAGCTCTGCCGAAGCTAAGTTTGGAGCAGTTTCATTGAGGCATTAGTTTCAGGTCTGTTTTCTTTTAATGTTAGTAAGCTTTTCAAGACAGTGAGGACCTCACGTTGGCACCCTATTCCCTGCAAGAACACCGAGTACCGGCAGGATCCACTGGGCTGCTAAGGAACATCCAGGCCCGGAAACCTTTCCCAGTCACTCTGTGTATTTTGAGTGTAGGGCAACACACTGCACTCTTCCTTGGGAGAGCCAGATTTCCTCAGCTCTCCAACAGTTCCAGGAAATTTGTTCTCTCACGTCCTACATGTCATGCAAATCTGCCTCATTGCCCTAGGCTGAGCGGCACTGAGAAACCAAAACTGCTTCGCATTCCTTCTACAAAGTCATACCTTAAGACCCCATCCTTACAGGAGAAAGTCGGCTTGCCTTCCTGCTGTAAACAAAGCACAGTTCTTCCTCTTACACTACAGGGTTTTAGCAGAAGCCCAGCGCGACAGCATACCTAGAGCGCTCCTTGGGGGAGGCGGTTGGCTACACGCAGAACTCCGTGCCAAATAAACTTTATTCAAGGAAGGGAGCAGTTTGTAGCCAGAGTGTATATTCACTTGGTAGAAATCACAAGGAGGTAGGCTGCGTGTTCGCTGGAAACGGGGACCTGATGGCACAAGCCTTGCTTTCCCATTTTGAATGCTCCATTCATGCTGCCTTGAAGCTACCTAAATAACAGTTTTAGGACGGGTCTCTAGTCACTGTAGGCAGGGCTCAGGGAAGGGAACGAGTGTTCTCTACATCAACAGGTTGCTTTCGTAGCCTGAGTGGGAGCCTCTCCTGAGACGCTGTAGAGCTAAAAGGAAACTTGACGTGAGTCCTTTCCTCAAGGTAAAGCCTTGAAGAGCTCTGCCGAAGCTAAGTTTGGAGCAGTTTCATTGAGACATTAGTTTCAGGTCTGTTTTCTTTTAATGTTAGTAAGCTTTTCAAGACAGTGAGGACCTCACGTGGGCACCATATTCCCTGCAAGAACACCGAGTACCGGCAGGATCCACTGGGCTGCTAAGGAACATCCAGGCCCGGAAACCTTTCCCAGTCACTCTGTGTATTTTGAGTGTAGGGCAACACACTGCACTCTTCCTTGGGAGAGCTAGATTTCCTCATCCCTCTTTTGGCTCCAGGAAATGTGTTCTCTCATATCCTCCACGTCATGCAAATCTGCCTCTTTGCCCTAGGCTGAAGGGCACTGAGAAACCAAAACTGCTTCGCATTCCTTGCACAAAGTCATAGCTTAGGACCCCATCCTTACAGGAGAAAGTCGGCTTGCGTTCCTGCTGTAACCAAAGCACAGTTCTTCCTCTTAATCGCCAGGGTTTTAGAAGAAGCTAAGCGCGATAGCATACCTAGAGCGCTCCTTGGGGGAGGCGGTTGGCTACACGCAGAACTCCGTGCCAAATAAACTTTATTCAAGGAAGGGAGCAGTTTGTAGCCAGAGTGTATATT
The DNA here is from genome assembly GCF_028021215.1 of Eschrichtius robustus. Taxonomy (NCBI): domain Eukaryota; kingdom Metazoa; phylum Chordata; class Mammalia; order Artiodactyla; family Eschrichtiidae; genus Eschrichtius; species Eschrichtius robustus. Next base: position 96,676 of record NW_027175577.1, read on the forward strand.
TACTTGGTAGAAATCACAAGGAGGTAGGCTGCGTGTTCGCTGGAAACGGGGACCTGATGGCACAAGCCTTGCTTTCCCATTTTGAATGCTCCATTCATGCTGCCTTGAAGCTACCTAAATAACAGTTTTAGGACGTGTCTCTAGTCACTGTAGGCAGGGCTCAGGGAAGGGAACGAGTGTTCTCTACATCAACAGGTTGCTTTCGTAGCCTGAGTGGGAGCCTCTCCTGAGACGCTGTAGAGCTAAAAGGAAACTTGACGTGAGTCCTTTCCTCAAGGTAAAGCCTTGAAGAGCTCTGCCGAAGCTAAGTTTGGAGCAGTTTCATTGAGGCATTAGTTTCAGGTCTGTTTTCTTTTAATGTTAGTAAGCTTTTCAAGACAGTGAGGACCTCACGTTGGCACCCTATTCCCTGCAAGAACACCGAGTACCGGCAGGATCCACTGGGCTGCTAAGGAACATCCAGGCACGGAAACCTTTCCCAGTCACTCTGTGTATTTTGAGTGTAGGGCAACACACTGCACTCTTCCTTGGGAGAGCCAGATTTCCTCAGCTCTCCAACAGCTCCAGGAAATTTGTACTCTCACGTCCTACATGTCATGCAAATCTGCCTCATTGCCCTAGGCTGAGCGGCACTGAGAAACCAAAACTGCTTCGCATTCCTTCTACAAAGTCATACCTTAAGACCCCATCCTTACAGGAGAAAGTCGGCTTGCCTTCCTGCTGTAAACAAAGCACAGTTCTTCCTCTTACACTACAGGGTTTTAGAAGAAGCCCAGCGCGACAGCATACCTAGAGCGCTCCTTGGGGGAGGCGGTTGGCTACACGCAGAACTCCGTGCCAAATAAACTTTATTCAAGGAAGGGAGCAGTTTGTAGCCAGAGTGTATATTCACTTGGTAGAAATCACAAGGAGGTAGGCTGCGTGTTCGCTGGAAACGGGGACCTGATGGCACAAACCTTGCTTTCCCATTTTGAATGCTCCATTCATGCTGCCTTGAAGCTACCTAAATAACAGTTTTAGGACGTGTCTCTAGTCACTGTAGGCAGGGCTCAGGGAAGGGAACGAGTGTTCTCTACATCAACAGGTTGCTTTCGTAGCCTGAGTGGGAGCCTCTCCTGAGACGCTGTAGAGCTAAAAGGAAACTTGACGTGAGTCCTTTCCTCAAGGTAAAGCCTTGAAGAGCTCTGCCGAAGCTAAGTTTGGAGCAGTTTCATTGAGACATTAGTTTCAGGTCTGTTTTCTTTTAATGTTAGTAAGCTTTTCAAGACAGTGAGGACCTCACGTGGGCACCCTATTCCCTGCAAGAACACCGAGTACCGGCAGGATCCACTGGGCTGCTAAGGAACATCCAGGCCCGGAAACCTTTCCCAGTCACTCTGTGTATTTTGAGTGTAGGGCAACACACTGCACTCTTCCTTGGGAGAGCTAGATTTCCTCATCCCTCTTTTGGCTCCAGGAAATGTGTTCTCTCATATCCTCCACGTCATGCAAATCTGCCTCTTTGCCCTAGGCTGAAGGGCACTGAGAAACCAAAACTGCTTCGCATTCCTTGCACAAAGTCATAGCTTAGGACCCCATCCTTACAGGAGAAAGTCGGCTTGCGTTCCTGCTGTAACCAAAGCACAGTTCTTCCTCTTACTCGCCAGGGTTTTAGAAGAAGCTAAGCGCGATAGCATACCTAGAGCGCTCCTTGGGGGAGGCGGTTGGCTACACGCAGAACTCCGTTGCAAATAAACTTTATTCAAGGAAGGGACCAGTGGGTAGCTTCAGGGTCCATTTACTTGGTAGAAATCACAAGGAGATAGGCTGCATGTTCGCTGGAAACGGGGACGTGATGGCACAGGCCTTGCTTTCCCATTTTGAATGCTCCATTCATGCTGCCTTGAAGCTACCTAAATAACAGTTTTAGGACGGGTCTCTAGTCACTGTAGGCAGGGCTCTGGGAAGGGAACGAGTGTTCTCTATATCAACAGGGTGCTTTTATAGCCTGGGTGGGAGCTTTTCCTGAGAAGCTCTAGAGCTAAAAGGAAACATGACGTGAGTCCTTTCCTCAAGGTAAAGCCTTGAATAGCCCTACGAAGCTAAGTTTGGAGCAGTTTCCTTGAGGCATTAGTTTCAGGTCTGTTTTCTTTTAAGGTTAGTAAGCTTTTCAAGACAGCGAGAACCTCGCCTGGGCACCCTATTCCCTGCAAAAACACCGAGTACAGGCAGGCTCCACTGGGCTGCTAAGAAACTTCCAGGCCCGGAAACCATTCCAAGTCACTCTGTGTATTTTGAGTGTAGGGCAACACACTGCACTCTTCCTTGGGAGAGCTAGATTTCCTCAGCCCTCTTATGGCTCCAGGAAATGTGTTCTCTCATGTCCTCCACGTCATGCAAATCTGCCTCATTGCCCTAGGCTGAAGGGCACTGAGAAACCAAAACTGCTTTGCATTCCTTCTACAAAGTAATACCTTAAGACCCCATCCTTACAGGAGAAAGTCCGCTTGCGTTCCAGCTGTAACCAAAGCACAGTTCTTCCTCTTACACTACAGGGTTTTAGAAGAAGCCCAGCGCGATAGCATACCTAGAGCGCTCCTTGGGGGAGGCGGTTGGCTACACGCAGAACTCCGTGCCAAATAAACTTTATTCAAGGAAGGGACCAGTTTGTAGCCAGAGTGTATATTTACTTGGTAGAAATCACAAGGAGGTAGGCTGCGTGTTTGCTGGAAACGGGGACCTGATGGCACAAGCCTTGCTTTCCCATTTTGAATGCTCCATTCATGCTGCCTTGAAGCTACCTAAATAACCGTTTTAGGACGGGTCTCTAGTCACTGTAGGCAGGGCTCTGGGAAGGGAACGAGTGTTCTCTACATCAACAGGTTGCTTTCGTACCTGAGTGGGAGCCTCTCCTGAGACGCTGTAGAGCTAAAAGGAAACTTGACGTGAGTCCTTTCCTCAAGGTAAAGCCTTGAATAGCCCTGCCAGAGCTAAGCTTGGAGTAGTTTCATTGAGGCATTAGTTTCAGGTCTGTTTTCTTTTAAGGTTAGTAAGCTTTTCAGGACATCGAGGACCTCGCCTGGGCACCCTATTCCCTGCAAGAACACCGAGTACCGGCAGGCTCCACTGGGCTGCTAAGAAACATCCAGGCCCGGAAACCTTTCCCAGTCACTCTGTGTATTTTGAGTGTAGGGCAACACACTGCACTCTTCCTTGGGAGAGCTAGATTTCCTCAGCACTCTTATGGCTCCAGGAAATGTGTTCTCTCATGTCCTCCACGTCATGCAAATCTGCCTCATTGCCCTGGGCTGAAGGGCACTGAGAAACCAAAGCTGCTTCGCATTCCTTCCACAAAGTCATACCTTAAGGCCCCATCCTTACAGGAGAAAGTCGGCTTGCCTTCCTGCTGTAAACAAAGCACAGTTCTTCCTCTTACACTACATGGTTTTAGAAGAAGCTAAGCGCGATAGCATACCTAGAGCGCTCCTTGGGGGAGGCGGTTGGCTACACGCAGAACTCCGTGCCAAATAAACTTTATTTAAGGAAGGGAGCAGTTTGTAGCCAGAGTGTATATTTACATGGTAGAAATCACAAGGAGGTAGGCTGCGTGTTCGCTGGAAACGGGGACCTGATGGCACAAGCCTTGCTTTCCCATTTTGAATGCTCCATTCATGCTGCCTTGAAGCTACCTAAATAACAGTTTTAGGACGGGTCTCTAGTCACTGTAGGCAGGGCTCTGGGAAGGGAACGAGTGTCCTCTACATCAACAGGGTGCTTTCGTAGCCTAGGTGGGAGCCTCTCCTGAGACGCTCTAGAGATAAAAGGAAACTTGACGTGAGTCCTTTCCTCAAGGTAGAGCCTTGAATAGCACTGCCGAAGCTAAGTTTGGAGCAGTTTTCTTGAGGCATTAGTTTCAGGTCTGTTTTCTTTTAAGGTTAGTAAGCTTTTCAAGACAGGAAGGACCTCGCGTGGGAACCCTATTCCCTGCAAGAACACCGAGTACCGGCAGGCTCCACTGGGCTGCTAAGAAACATCCAGGCCTGGAAACCATTCCCAGTCACTCTGTGTATTTTGAGTGTAGGGCAACACACTGCACTCTTCCTTGGGAGAGCCAGATTTCCTCAGCTCTCCAACAGCTCCAGGAAATTTGTTCTCTCACGTCCTACATGTCATGCAAATCTGCCTCATTGCCCTAGGCTGAGCGGCACTGAGAAACCAAAACTGCTTCGCATTCCTTCTACAAAGTCATACCTTAAGACCCCATCCTTACAGGAGAAAGTCGGCTTGCCTTCCTGCTGTAAACAAAGCACAGTTCTTCCTCTTACACTACAGGGTTTTAGAAGAAGCCCAGCGCGACAGCATACCTAGAGCGCTCCTTGGGGGAGGCGGTTGGCTACACGCAGAACTCCGTGCCAAATAAACTTTATTCAAGGAAGGGAGCAGTTTGTAGCCAGAGTGTATATTTACTTGGTAGAAATCACAAGGAGGTAGGCTGCGTGTTCGCTGGAAACGGGGACCTGATGGCACAAGCCTTGCTTTCCCATTTTGAATGCTCCATTCATGCTGCCTTGAAGCTACATAAATAACAGTTTTAGGACGTGTCTCTAGTCACTGTAGGCAGGGCTCAGGGAAGGGAACGAGTGTTCTCTACATCAACAGGTTGCTTTCGTAGCCTGAGTGGGAGCCTCTCCTGAGACGCTGTAGAGCTAAAAGGAAACTTGACGTGAGTCCTTTCCTCAAGGTAAAGCCTTGAAGAGCTCTGCCGAAGCTAAGTTTGGAGCAGTTTCATTGAGGCATTAGTTTCAGGTCTGTTTTCTTTTAATGTTAGTAAGCTTTTCAAGACAGTGAGGACCTCACGTTGGCACCCTATTCCCTGCAAGAACACCGAGTACCGGCAGGATCCACTGGGCTGCTAAGGAACATCCAGGCCCGGAAACCTTTCCCAGTCACTCTGTGTATTTTGAGTGTAGGGCAACACACTGCACTCTTCCTTGGGAGAGCCAGATTTCCTCAGCTCTCCAACAGTTCCAGGAAATTTGTTCTCTCACGTCCTACATGTCATGCAAATCTGCCTCATTGCCCTAGGCTGAGCGGCACTGAGAAACCAAAACTGCTTCGCATTCCTTCTACAAAGTCATACCTTAAGACCCCATCCTTACAGGAGAAAGTCGGCTTGCCTTCCTGCTGTAAACAAAGCACAGTTCTTCCTCTTACACTACAGGGTTTTAGAAGAAGCCCAGCGCGACAGCATACCTAGAGCGCTCCTTGGGGGAGGCGGTTGGCTACACGCAGAACTCCGTGCCAAATAAACTTTATTCAAGGAAGGGAGCAGTTTGTAGCCAGAGTGTATATTCACTTGGTAGAAATCACAAGGAGGTAGGCTGCGTGTTCGCTGGAAACGGGGACCTGATGGCACAAGCCTTGCTTTCCCATTTTGAATGCTCCATTCATGCTGCCTTGAAGCTACCTAAATAACAGTTTTAGGACGTGTCTCTAGTCACTGTAGGCAGGGCTCAGGGAAGGGAACGAGTGTTCTCTACATCAACAGGTTGCTTTCGTAGCCTGAGTGGGAGCCTCTCCTGAGACGCTGTAGAGCTAAAAGGAAACTTGACGTGAGTCCTTTCCTCAAGGTAAAGCCTTGAAGAGCTCTGCCGAAGCTAAGTTTGGAGCAGTTTCATTGAGACATTAGTTTCAGGTCTGTTTTCTTTTAATGTTAGTAAGCTTTTCAAGACAGTGAGGACCTCACGTGGGCACCATATTCCCTGCAAGAACACCGAGTACCGGCAGGATCCACTGGGCTGCTAAGGAACATCCAGGCCCGGAAACCTTTCCCAGTCACTCTGTGTATTTTGAGTGTAGGGCAACACACTGCACTCTTCCTTGGGAGAGCTAGATTTCCTCATCCTTCTTTTGGCTCCAGGAAATGTGTTCTCTCATATCCTCCACGTCATGCAAATCTGCCTCTTTGCCCTAGGCTGAAGGGCACTGAGAAACCAAAACTGCTTCGCATTCCTTGCACAAAGTCATAGCTTAGGACCCCATCCTTACAGGAGAAAGTCGGCTTGCGTTCCTGCTGTAACCAAAGCACAGTTCTTCCTCTTAATCGCCAGGGTTTTAGAAGAAGCTAAGCGCGATAGCATACCTAGAGCGCTCCTTGGGGGAGGCGGTTGGCTACACGCAGAACTCCGTGCCAAATAAACTTTATTCAAGGAAGGGAGCAGTTTGTAGCCAGAGTGTATATTTACTTGGTAGAAATCACAAGGAGGTAGGCTGCGTGTTCGCTGGAAACGGGGACCTGATGGCACAAGCCTTGCTTTCCCATTTTGAATGCTCCATTCATGCTGCCTTGAAGCTACCTAAATAACAGTTTTAGGACGTGTCTCTAGTCACTGCAGGCAGGGCTCAGGGAAGGGAACGAGTGTTCTCTACATCAACAGGTTGCTTTCGTAGCCTGAGTGGGAGCCACTCCTGAGACGCTGTAGAGCTAAAAGGAAACTTGACGTGAGTCCTTTCCTCAAGGTAAAGCCTTGAAGAGCTCTGCCGAAGCTAAGTTTGGAGCAGTTTCATTGAGGCATTAGTTTCAGGTCTGTTTTCTTTTAATGTTAGTAAGCTTTTCAAGACAGTGAGGACCTCACGTTGGCACCCTATTCCCTGCAAGAACACCGAGTACCGGCAGGATCCACTGGGCTGCTAAGGAACATCCAGGCCCGGAAACCTTTCCCAGTCACTCTGTGTATTTTGAGTGTAGGGCAACACACTGCACTCTTCCTTGGGAGAGCCAGATTTCCTCAGCTCTCCAACAGCTCCAGGAAATTTGTTCTCTCACGTCCTACATGTCATGCAAATCTGCCTCATTGCCCTAGGCTGAGCGGCACTGAGAAACCAAAACTGCTTCGCATTCCTTCTACAAAGTCATACCTTAAGACCCCATCCTTACAGGAGAAAGTCGGCTTGCCTTCCTGCTGTAAACAAAGCACAGTTCTTCCTCTTACACTACAGGGTTTTAGAAGAAGCCCAGCGCGACAGCATACCTAGAGCGCTCCTTGGGGGAGGCGGTTGGCTACACGCAGAACTCCGTGCCAAATAAACTTTATTCAAGGAAGGGAGCAGTTTGTAGCCAGAGTGTATATTCACTTGGTAGAAATCACAAGGAGGTAGGCTGCGTGTTCGCTGGAAACGGGGACCTGATGGCACAAGCCTTGCTTTCCCATTTTGAATGCTCCATTCATGCTGCCTTGAAGCTACCTAAATAACAGTTTTAGGACGTGTCTCTAGTCACTGTAGGCAGGGCTCAGGGAAGGGAACGAGTGTTCTCTACATCAACAGGTTGCTTTCGTAGCCTGAGTGGGAGCCTCTCCTGAGACGCTGTAGAGCTAAAAGGAAACTTGACGTGAGTCCTTTCCTCAAGGTAAAGCCTTGAAGAGCTCTGCCGAAGCTAAGTTTGGAGCAGTTTCATTGAGACATTAGTTTCAGGTCTGTTTTCTTTTAATGTTAGTAAGCTTTTCAAGACAGTGAGGACCTCACGTGGGCACCATATTCCCTGCAAGAACACCGAGTACCGGCAGGATCCACTGGGCTGCTAAGGAACATCCAGGCCCGGAAACCTTTCCCAGTCACTCTGTGTATTTTGAGTGTAGGGCAACACACTGCACTCTTCCTTGGGAGAGCTAGATTTCCTCATCCCTCTTTTGGCTCCAGGAAATGTGTTCTCTCATATCCTCCACGTCATGCAAATCTGCCTCTTTGCCCTAGGCTGAAGGGCACTGAGAAACCAAAACTGCTTCGCATTCCTTGCACAAAGTCATAGCTTAGGACCCCATCCTTACAGGAGAAAGTCGGCTTGCGTTCCTGCTGTAACCAAAGCACAGTTCTTCCTCTTAATCGCCAGGGTTTTAGAAGAAGCTAAGCGCGATAGCATACCTAGAGCGCTCCTTGGGGGAGGCGGTTGGCTACACGCAGAACTCCGTTGCAAATAAACTTTATTCAAGGAAGGGACCAGTGGGTAGCTTGAGGGTCCATTTACTTGGTAGAAATCACAAGGAGATAGGCTGCATGTTCGCTGGAAACGGGGACGTGATGGCACAGGCCTTGCTTTCCCATTTTGAATGCTCCATTCATGCTGCCTTGAAGCTACCTAAATAACAGTTTTAGGACGGGTCTCTAGTCACTGTAGGCAGGGCTCTGGGAAGGGAACGAGTGTTCTCTATATCAACAGGGTGCTTTTATAGCCTGGGTGGGAGCTTTTCCTGAGAAGCTCTAGAGCTAAAAGGAAACATGACGTGAGTCCTTTCCTCAAGGTAAAGCCTTGAATAGCCCTACGAAGCTAAGTTTGGAGCAGTTTCCTTGAGGCATTAGTTTCATGTCTGTTTTCTTTTAAGGTTAGTAAGCTTTTCAAGACAGCGAGAACCTCGCCTGGGCACCCTATTCCCTGCAAAAACACCGAGTACAGGCAGGCTCCACTGGGCTGCTAAGAAACTTCCAGGCCCGGAAACCATTCCCAGTCACTCTGTGTATTTTGAGTGTAGGGCAACACACTGCACTCTTCCTTGGGAGAGCTAGATTTCCTCAGCCCTCTTATGGCTCCAGGAAATGTGTTCTCTCATGTCCTCCACGTCATGCAAATCTGCCTCATTGCCCTAGGCTGAAGGGCACTGAGAAACCAAAACTGCTTCGCATTCCTTCTACAAAGTAATACCTTAAGACCCCATCCTTACAGGAGAAAGTCCGCTTGCGTTCCAGCTGTAACCAAAGCACAGTTCTTCCTCTTACACTACAGGGTTTTAGAAGAAGCCCAGCGCGATAGCATACCTAGAGCGCTCCTTGGGGGAGGCGGTTGGCTACACGCAGAACTCCGTGCCAAATAAACTTTATTCAAGGAAGGGACCAGTTTGTAGCCAGAGTGTATATTTACTTGGTAGAAATCACAAGGAGGTAGGCTGCGTGTTTGCTGGAAACGGGGACCTGATGGCACAAGCCTTGCTTTCCTATTTTGAATGCTCCATTCATGCTGCCTTGAAGCTACCTAAATAACAGTTTTAGGACGGGTCTCTAGTCACTGTAGGCAGGGCTCTGGGAAGGGAACGAGTGTTCTCTACATCAACAGGTTGCTTTCGTACCTGAGTGGGAGCCTCTCCTGAGACGCTGTAGAGCTAAAAGGAAACTTGACGTGAGTCCTTTCCTCAAGGTAAAGCCTTGAATAGCCCTGCCAGAGCTAAGCTTGGAGTAGTTTCATTGAGGCATTAGTTTCAGGTCTGTTTTCTTTTAAGGTTAGTAAGCTTTTCAGGACATCGAGGACCTCGCCTGGGCACCCTATTCCCTGCAAGAACACCGAGTACCGGCAGGCTCCACTGGGCTGCTAAGAAACATCCAGGCCCGGAAACCTTTCCCAGTCACTCTGTGTATTTTGAGTGTAGGGCAACACACTGCACTCTTCCTTGGGAGAGCTAGATTTCCTCAGCACTCTTATGGCTCCAGGAAATATGTTCTCTCATGTCCTCCACGTCATGCAAACCTGCCTCATTGCCGTAGGCTGAAAGGCACTGAGAAAGCAAAACTGCTTCGCATTCCTTGCACTAAGTCATAGCTTAGGACCCCATCCTTACAGGAGAAAGTCAGCCTGCGTTCCTGCTGTAACCAAAGCACAGTTCTTCCTCTTACTCGGCAGGGTTTTAGAAGAAGCTAAGCGCGATAGCATACCTAGAGCGCTCCTTGGGGGAGGCGGTTGGCTACACGCAGAACTCCGTGCCAAATAAACTTTATTCAAGGAAGGGACCAGTGGGTAGCTTGAGGGTACATTTACTTGGTAGAAATCACAAGGAGGTAGGCTGCGTGTTCGCTGGAAACGGGGACCTGATGGCACAAGCCTTACTTTCCCATTTTGAATGCTCCATTCATGCTGCCTTGAAGCTACCTAAATAACAATTTCAGGACGGGTCTCTAGTCACTGTAGGCAGGGGTCTGGGAAGGGATCGAGTGTTCTCTACATCAACAGGGTGCTTTTATAGCCTGGGTGGGAGCTTCTCCTGAGAACCTCTAGAGCTAAAAGGAAACATGACGTGAGTCCTTTACTCAAGGTAAAGCCTTGAATAGCCCTACCGAAGCTAAGTTTGGAGCAGTTTCCTTGAGGCATTAGTTTCAGGTCTGTTTTCTTTTAAGGTTAGTACGCTTTTCAAGACAGCGAGGACCTCGACTGGGCACCCTATTCCCTGCAAGAACACCGAGTACAGGCAGGCTCCGCTGGGCTGCTAAGAAACATCCAGGCCCGGAAAACTTTCCCAGTCACTCTGTGTATTTTGAGTGTAGGGCAACACACTGCACTCTTCCTTGGGAGAGCTAGATTTCCTCAGCCCTCTTATGGCTCCAGGAAATGTGTTCTCTCATGTCCTCCACGTCATGCAAACCTGCCTCATTGCCCTGGGATGAAGGGCACTGAGAAACCAAAGCTGCTTCGCATTCCTTCCACAAAGTCAAAGCTTAAGGCCCCATCCTTACAGGAGAAAGTCGGCTTGCCTTACTGCTGTAAACAAAGCACAGTTCTTCCTCTTACACTACATGGTTTTAGAAGATGCTCAGCGCGAGAGCATAACTAGAGCGCTCCTTGGGGGAGGCGGTTGGCTACACGCAGAACTCCGTTGCAAATAAACTTTATTCAAGGAAGGGACCAGTGGGTAGCTTGAGGGTACATTTACTTGGTAGAAATCACAAGGAGGTAGGCTGCATGTTCGCTGGAAACGGGGACCTGATGGCACAAGCCTTGCTTTCCCATTTTGAATGCTCCATTCATGCTGCCTTGAAGCTACCTAAATAACAGTTTTAGGACGGGTCTCTAGTCACTGTAGGCAGGGCTCTGGGAAGGGAACGAGTGTTCTCTACATCAACAGGTTGCTTTCGTAGCCTGAGTGGGAGCCTCTCCTGAGACGCTGTAGAGCTAAAAGGAAACTTGACGAGTCCTTTCCTCAAGGTAAAGCCTTGAATAGCCCTGCCAGAGCTAAGCTTGGAGCAGTTTCATTGAGGCATTAGTTTCAGATCTGTTTTCTTTTAAGGTTAGTAAGCTTTTCAAGACACCGAGGACCTCGCCTGGGCACCCTATTCCCTGCAAGAACACCGAGTACAGACAGGCTCCACTGGGCTGCTAAGAAACATCCAGGCACGGAAACCTTTCCCACTCACTCTGTGTATTTTGAGTGTAGGGCAACACACTGCACTCTTCCTTGGGAGAGCTAGATTTCCTCAGCCCTCTTATGGCTCCAGGAAATGTGTTCTCTCATGTCCTCCACGTCATGCAAATCTGCCTCATTGCCCTAGGCTGAAGGGCACTGAGAAACCAAAACTGCTTCGCATTCCTTCCACAAAGTCATAGCTTAAGGCCCCATCCTTACAGGAGAAAGTCGGCTTGCGTTTCTGTTGTAACCAAAGCGCAATTCTTCCTCTTACACGGCAGGGTTTTAGAAGAAGCTACGCGCGATAGCATACCTAGAGCGCTCCTTGGGGGAGGCGGTTGGCTACACGCAGAACTCCGTGCCAAATAAACTTTATTCAAGGAAGGGACCAGTGGGTAGCTTGAGGGTCCATTTACTTGGTAGAAATCACAAGGAGGTAGGCTGCCTGTTCGCTGGAAACGGGGACCTGATGGCACAAGCCTTACTTTCCCATTTTGAATGCTCCATTCATGCTGCCTTGAAGCTACCTAAATAACAATTTTAGGACGGGTCTCTAGTCACTGTAGGCAGGGGTCTGGGAAGGGAACGAGTGTTCTCTACATCAACAGGGTGCTTTTATAGCCTGGGTGGGAGCTTCTCCTGAGAAGCTCTAGAGCTAAAAGGAAACATGACGTGAGTCCTTTCCGCAAGGTAAAGCCTTGAATAGCCCTACCGAAGCTAAGTTTGGAGCAGTTTCCTTGAGGCATTAGTTTCAGGTCTGTTTTCTTTTAAGGTTAGTAAGCATTTCAAGACAGCGAGGACCTCGCGTGGGCACCCTATTCCCTGCAAGAACACCGAGTACCGGCAGGCTCCACTGTGCTGCTAAGAAACATCCAGGCCCGGAAACCTTTCCCACTCACTCTGTGTATTTTGAGTGTAGGGCAACACACTGCACTCTTCCTTGGGAGAGCTAGATTTCCTCAGCCCTCTTATGGCTCCAGGGAATGTGTTCTCTCTTGTCCTCCACGGCATGCAAACCTGCCTCATTGCCCTGGGCTGAAGGGCACTGAGAAACCAAAGCTGCTTCGCATTCCTTCCACAAAGTCATAGCTTAAGGCCCCATCCTTACAGGAGGAAGTCGGCTTGCCTTCCTGCTGTAAACAAAGCACAGTTCTTCCTCTTACACTACATGGTTTTAGAAGAAGCCCAGCGCGATAGCATACCTAGAGCGCTCCTTGGGGGAGGCGGTTGGCTACACGCAGAACTCCGTGCCAAATAAACTTTATTTAAGGAAGGGACCAGTTTGTAGCCAGAGTGTATATTTACTTGGTAGAAATCACAAGGAGGTAGGCTGCCTGTTCGCTGGAAACGGGGACCTGATGGCACAGGCCTTGCTTTCCCATTTTGAAAGCTCCATTCATGCTGCCTTGAAGCTACCTAAATAACAGTTTTAGGACGGGTCTCTAGTCACTGTAGGCAGGGCTCTGGGAAGGGAACGAGTGTTCTCTACATCAACAGGGTGCTTTTATAGCCTGGGTGGGAGCTTCTCCTGAGAAGCTCTAGAGCTAAAAGGAAACATGACGTGAGTCCTTTCCGCAAGGTAAAGCCTTGAATAGCCCTGCCGAAGCTAAGTTTGGAGCAGTTTCCTTGAGGCATTAGTTTCAGGTGAGTTTGCTTTTAAGGTTAGTAAGCTTTTCAAGACAGCGAGGACCTCGCGTGGGCACCCTATTCCCTGCAAGAACACCGAGTACCGGCAGGCTCCACTGGGCTGCTAAGAAACATCCAGGCCCGGAAACCTTTCCCAGTCACTCTGTGTATTTTGAGTGTAGGGCAACACACTGCACTCTTCCTTGGGAGAGCTAGATTTCCTCAGCCCTCTTATGGCTCCAGGGAATGTGTTCTCTCTTGTCCTCCACGTCATGCAAACCTGCCTCATTGCCCTGGGCTGAAGGGCACTGAGACACCAAAGCTGCTTCGCATTCCTTCCACAAAGTCATAGCTTAAGGCCCCATCCTTACAGGAGAAAGTCGGCTTGCCTTCCTGCTGTAAACAAAGCACAGTTCTTCCTCTTACACTACATGGTTTTAGAAGAAGCCCAGCGCGATAGCATACCTAGAGCGCTCCTTGGGGGAGGCGGTTGGCTACACGCAGAACTCCGTGCCAAATAAACTTTATTTAAGGAAGGGACCAGTTTGTAGCCAGAGTGTATATTTACTTGGTAGAAATCACAAGGAGGTAGGCTGCGTGTTCGCTGGAAACGGGGACCTGATGGCACAGGCCTTGCTTTCCCATTTTGAATGCTCCATTCATGCTGCCTTGAAGCTACCTAAATAACAGTTTTAGGACGGGTCTCTAGTCACTGTAGGCAGGGGTCTGGGAAGGGAACGAGTGTTCTCTACATCAACAGGGTGCTTTTATAGCCTGGGTGGGAGCTTCTCCTGAGAAGCTCTAGAGCTAAAAGGAAACATGACGTGAGTCCTTTCCTCAAGGTAAAGCCTTGAATAGCCCTGCCGAAGCTAAGTTTGGAGCAGTTTCCTTGAGGCATTAGTTTCAGGTCAGTTTTCTTTTAAGGTTAGTAAGCTTTTCAAGACAGCGAGGACCTCACGTGGGCACCCTATTCCCTGCAAGAACACCGAGTACCGGCAGGCTCCACTGGGCTGCTAAGAAACATCCAGGACCGGAAACCTTTCCCAGTCACTCTGTGTATTTTGAGTGTAGGGCAACACACTGCACTCTTCCTTGGGAGAGCTACATTTCCTCAGCCCTCTTATGGCTCCAGGAAATGTGTTCTCTCATATCCTACACGTCATGCAAATCTGCCTCATTGCCCTAGGCTGAAGGGCACTGAGAAACCAAAACTGCTTCGCATTCCTTGCATTAAGTCATAGCTTAGGACCCCATCCTTACAGGAGAAAGTCAGCCTGCGTTCCTGCTGTAACCAAAGCACAGTTCTTCCTCTTACTCGGCAGGGTTTTAGAAGAAGCTAAGCGCGATAGCATACCTATAGCGCTCCTTGGGGGAGGCGGTTGGCTACACGCAGAACTCCGTTGCAAATAAACTTTATTCAAGGAAGGGACCAGTGGGTAGCTTGAGGGTACATTTACTTGGTAGAAATCACAAGGAGGTAGGCTGCATGTTCGCTGGAAACGGGGACCTGATGGCACAAGCCTTGCTTTCCCATTTTGAATGCTCCATTCATGCTGCCTTGAAGCTACCTAAATAACAGTTTTAGGACGGGTCTCTAGTCACTGTAGGCAGGGCTCTGGGAAGGGAACGAGTGTTCTCTACATCAACAGGTTGCTTTCGTAGCCTGAGTGGGAGCCTCTCCTGAGACGCTCTAGAGCTAAAAGGAAACTTGACGAGTCCTTGCCTCAAGGTAAAGCCTTGAATAGCCCTGCCAGAGCTAAGCTTGGAGCAGTTTCATTGAGGCATTAGTTTCAGATCTGTTTTCTTTTAAGGTTAGTAAGCTTTTCAAGACACCGAGGACCTCGCCTGGGCACCCTATTCCCTGCAAGAACACCGAGTACAGACAGGCTCCACTGGGCTGCTAAGAAACATCCAGGCCCGGAAACCTTTCCCACTCACTCTGTGTATTTTGAGTGTAGGGCAACACACTGCACTCTTCCTTGGGAGAGCTAGATTTCCTCAGCCCTCTTATGGCTCCAGGAAATGTGTTCTCTCATGTCCTCCACGTCATGCAAATCTGCCTCATTGCCCTAGGCTGAAGGGCACTGAGAAACCAAAACTGCTTCGCATTCCTTCCACAAAGTCATAGCTTAAGGCCCCATCCTTACAGGAGAAAGTCGGCTTGCGTTTCTGTTGTAACCAAAGCGCAATTCTTCCTCTTACACGGCAGGGTTTTAGAAGAAGCTAAGCGCGATAGCATACCTAGAGCGCTCCTTGGGGGAGGCGGTTGGCTACACGCAGAACTCCGTGCCAAATAAACTTTATTCAAGGAAGGGACCAGTGGGTAGCTTGAGGGTCCATTTACTTGGTAGAAATCACAAGGAGGTAGGCTGCGTGTTCGCTGGAAACGGGGACCTGATGGCACAAGCCTTACTTTCCCATTTTGAATGCTCCATTCATGCTGCCTTGAAGCTACCTAAATAACAATTTTAGGACGGGTCTCTAGTCACTGTAGGCAGGGGTCTGGGAAGGGAACCAGTGTTCTCTACATCAACAGGGTGCTTTTATAGCCTGGGCGGGAGCTTCTCCTGAGAAGCTCTAGAGCTAAAAGGAAACATGACGTGAGTCCTTTCCTCAAGGTAAAGCCTTGAATAGCCCTACCGAAGCTAAGTTTGGAGCAGTTTCCTTGAGGCATTAGTTTCAGGTCTGTTTTCTTTTAAGGTTAGTAAGCTTTTCAAGACAGCGAGGACCTCGCGTGGGCACCCTATTCCCTGCAAGAACACCGAGTACCGGCAGGCTCCACTGGGCTGCTAAGAAACATCCAGACCCGGAAACCTTTCCCAGTCACTCTGTGTATTTTGAGTGTAGGGCAACACACTGCACTCTTCCTTGGGAGAGCTAGATTTCCTCAGCCCTCTTATGGCTCCAGGAAATGTGTTCTCTCTTGTCCTCCACGGCATGCAAACCTGCCTCATTGCCCTGGGCTGAAGGGCACTGAAAACCAAAGCTGCTTCGCATTCCTTCCACAAAGTCATAGCTTAAGGCCCCATCCTTACAGGAGAAAGTCGGCTTGCCTTCCTGCGGTAAACAAAGCACAGTTCTTCCTCTTACACTACATGGTTTTAGAAGAAGCCCAGCGCGATAGCATACCTAGAGCGCTCCTTGGGGGAGGCGGTTGGCTACACGCAGAACTCCGTGCCAAATAAACTTTATTTAAGGAAGGGACCAGTTTGTAGCCAGAGTGTATATTTACTTGGTAGAAATCACAAGGAGGTAGGCTGCCTGTTCGCTGGAAACGGGGACCTGATGGCACAGGCCTTGCTTTCCCATTTTGAATGCTCCATTCATGCTGCCTTGAAGCTACCTAAATAACAGTTTTAGGACGGGTCTCTAGTCACTGTAGGCAGGGGTC